>NC_040040.1:10861255-10906497 GCF_003713205.1 Coffea eugenioides
ACAGCTATTCAAAGAACAACAGAAGAAAGTAAGAATCTTAACAACTTCGACCAATAAGAAAACTTCATTCTGGAGACATCCTCCTCAAGTTCTTGCTACTTAGCAATTTTTGCAATGGTATTATCCGAATTGTAAATCCAAGGACGACGGCAGGTACTTACTAGCAAAAATAACCCCACATCCAGTATCCTTGAAAATAAAATCCTCAGAATTGAATCTTTTCAGAAACCATTTGACGGTAGACAAACATATCCTACTTTGCTAAACCTTATTCGACAGCTCCATTTGCACTTCAAATGCTCGGAACGGTATCTTATTGTGTTAGTGCAACTACGTTAATAAATTTCCCACGCTTAACTAGCATATACACACATATTAGGCAAGTAAAAAAATCCCAATGTCACACATTAAATTTTTCACAAATTGCCCCAGATGACCTATACTTCAAAAGATAAAACTAATCTGATGACCTCAAAGAACAGTCAAATAACAAGGGAAAAAGACCAAGTCTACAATCATAGAAAACACACTCACAAGCTTAATTGCAACTTCTTCATTGGTCTGTATATTAGTCCCTGCACCAAAAGTATCCAGAGGGAGGGAATCGTGAATTCAAGTGAAATTACAAAAAACAAAATTTAAAAAGGAAATTTTGAGGAACAAACCTAGATAGATCTCGCCGAACGATCCGCTGCCAATTTTCCGACCAAGGCGATACTTATTTCCGACACGCGGCTCCATCTAAAAAAGGTCACCGATTATCGAACCCTAGAGATCTAGGGATTGAATTGACTGTAAGAAAGCTGTTAATTAATTCACTTTTTTCTTTTGTACAACTACAATTACTACCAGGGTTAGGTTGAAAACGAAAAAGTAGGAGGAGGAGGAGCAAGCAAAAGAGCCGTCTTCATAGTAGGAGTACTTCTTTTCTGCTTAATCTGAATACAGAAGCTGTCATGCCATGGAAATATGGATATATACTAAGTACTATTACCATATTATTTTTTATCTCTCTAAATATATAGGCGTTGGAGTTGATCTAACGAACTCAACGCCGTTCAGTGTGTGTCCTTGTGTGAAATTGAATGCTCGTGGCAGTGTGCATTCACGCGCTCAATGACGAGAAATGAGCGTGGGAGAAGTTCCTGTAAGGACCCGAGGCCAAATGATTGTCACAAAAACCGTTAGGGCCGGTTTTGTTTCATTTCCACAGGATATAAAGTCACTTTATCTCGCATGTAATTCACTTTCAAAAACGAATTAAATCGCTTACAAATAGTTCGAGTTCGAACTCGACTCGAGTTTGGTCAACATCGAATTCGAGCTGATCAAGTCGAATTTAAATTCAAAAATATTCAACTCGTTAGTTCGTGAGCTGACTCGATTATATATTTTTTTTATTTTTTATTTTAATAGTAAAATTACATATATATAATATCCCTAATATTCCCTAATATATATATATAATATCCCAAATACCTAAAATAACATATATATATATATATATCCCTAATATTTAATTATTTATTAAAAAATTATTATTTTATTTATTTTTAAAAATAAAATAATTATTTTTTTTTAAGATCGAGTTCGAGTTTTACATTGAGAGTTTGTCGAGATTGAACTCGAATTCGAATTTCATAAAACTAAGTTAAGACATGATTCGACTCGACTCGTTTGTATATATATATTATCCAAATCATCCGGATAGCTTCTACTTGCAACCGCTCTTGCCCCAATTTCGATACTCCGAGTATGGTGTTCTGCTACTGTTTTTGTAGGGTCTAAGGTCACATGAGTTTTCATCTATCTGAATGAAGGCCATATGTCACGTGATCAGAATTTGTTACCTTGGTGTCTATGAGTTGAGTTGAGAATATTGTTTGATTTGAACACAAACTAGAATAATTTAGCTATGCTCGAACTCGACTAAATTTAATTACTCACATGAATGTAATTACTCATAAGTAGAGCACAAATATAATGCTTGAGCTTGGTCTTCAAGCTTAATCACTCATAATTACTCATAAGCGACGCATAAATATATGAAAATACTCATTGGAGCATAGTATCACTAAGTCATCCTTGACTTCGAGCTAGCGCGAGTAGCTTGATTGATTCGAATGCAATCCTAATTCCTAACTCTTCCTTCCGGTTTGACCATTTGGTGGCAACTCGTGAACTCGTATCCATTTCACTTGCACTGCTTTTTATCTTGGCTGTGGGAGTAAAGTGAAACAAAATTTTGTTGGTCTATGGTCTATAAGCAAAAGCAATTGGAAATTAAAGTTGAGGCATCATACTTTTCTTTTGATTCTATCTTTATCTTATAGTCGATTAAAAAAAAAAAAAAAAGTTCAAGCAAATTCGGTTTACTCTGATTTTATTTGTACAAATTCGGTTCAAACAAAAAATGTTCAAGACTGGTTAATTAACTATTTCTGGTTTGTACCTTAGTGAGTTCAAGATCTTTTTCACCGCAGTTAACAATTTACAGTTTTGCTTTTGGATCAAGATTACAGCATTGTGAACATAGATAATCTCATTTTGCTTGTTACAATGATATACTTTACAACTAAACAAAGGAAACAAATTACATAGCGGGCTGCTACAATTTTTTGAATCAGCGTGTAAATGAATAAATTAGAATGAATTGAACAATATAAACTGATCAGGCGTACACAAAGATTGAAAGAATCAATCAAACCTACGTTCAAACTGAAGGAGCCAAAACTGGGTAAAACAATACTTGGCTCAACTAAGTTTCCTACCAAAACTAGATTAAAAGAACAAAAGAACGAAGGTTCAAGTTAGTTTCCTCGTTCTTATCACAAGGGGTCGAAGATCATATCAGGAGCATTATTGGCATTCAGCCCATATCCTGTACATCTGCTTAGGCTCAGCTTATTCGTATCTCAGGGAAAAAGCTTGCGCTCCCATTTAATCTCAGTGAGCAGCTGGAATGGCGGTTCTAGGACTTGGAAGTCCCATGTATGCAAGTCTAGGAGAAAGGCGAACCTTTGGGCTCGGTCTTGGGGATGGGATTGGACCATAGTTGAACAATGCTCCACTAGCCAAACGAGGCGACAAATTAACTTGTTCAAGTGCTCGGCTCTGTAATTCTGTTGGATAGTCCCTAACACAGCTAATTCGTGGTCCAGTTCCAGTACTCCACTTGCATGACAAGTGTTTAGCCATGGTATATAGGGGAGGCTTTACAGTCAGATGAGCTGTGTTCTTGGCATTTTGGCGACTGGCTGCTGTTGCATCTTTCCCAGACAGACCATGTACATCAGTTGTGCTTCCATCTTCTGGCTCTGTAGTTGCTGAAGCGCTCCTATTGCATTCAGCGTTTGCTTCCTCATCAGGAACCTTAAACGAAAGAAGATCATCATCTACTGCACATCTCTGCCCAGTAAAGAAGACAAAAAAGTATCATCAGCCATCTGTTTTATCTGAAGATTTTGCTCAAACATGTAAAAAAAAAAAAAGAATGGAGCCAATTCACTTCTTTGCGTTTTTATTAGTATTTCCAGGTTCATAGTGGATGCACACGATATGCACTATGATATAAAGTAGAGAATGCATAATATTTCCAGAAAACATAGAAACTGCACTACGCATACCTTAACATTTGAAAGATCTACACGGTTCTCCTCCAAGAAGCTAATGAACACCCTGAAGTTCTCTTCGGTTGGATGATAATGACCACTATATGGCCAAATTGCCTGTAATATAAGAAAATGATTATCATTTACCGTCAGCTTTCAAGGATGTTCACAGCAGTCAGTAGATCTGTATAATTACCTCAAGGGCTCCACCATGAGCAACAAGTCTTCCGGCTGCTGTAATAGCTCCACCTGCTAAAAAACTTGAATGCTGGAAAGTCCCTTTCTTCTTCTGCCCAACATACAAATTCCTTGATGTGCTGAGTACAAATATCCATTTGGAACCCTCAACAGTGTCGACAAACATGCCACTTTCTCTGTAAACTAGCATGCCATTTTCCACGATAACTTCAAATGATTCTCTCTCTTTCTAATGAGGGGAAACAGAAGTAACAACCAAGAAAAGTTTTGCCAAATTAGAGTCCTGTGTAATGCATCAGTAAATCTGCTAAAAATGTACTCAACAATTGGAATCTATATGATGATTATGTTGTTTCGTGACTTGAAACTTACTGGTCCTAGATATTTGATGCATTGATGTTGTAGATTTGTTCTCGAGCACTTCTCAAGATTTAGTTCTTTTCCATCTCCAACATCCAACCTACATATCAAAGCTGATTTTGTTAGCGGAAATCAGCCACAGAAACTATGTCTGTTAAGATATGTTTTAATAATTTGCTGTCAGCTACAAGAAAACTCAGGCCAGTAAAATATAAAACATGGTATACTCATCAACTTGGACAAACTTCAGATGCAGCGAATGGCCTTGAAGTAAACTATCATAAACTTCTATTTTCAATCTTAATGCATTTCTCAAACGAGATCACAAGCTAAACAAGATCTACAAAGAAACACTCACCAGTAAAAAAAAGGTTGCGAGCTTTCACTTTCAAACCAGACATCATAATAGATGTGTAAATTGTGTCCATACCGATGGCGTGGATCAATCTGAAAGAGATGAGGAAGAACAGTGAGTGCAATATGATATATTATCTACTCAGATGTACTCATAAATACTAATAATCTTTGAAAAAGATTTCTATCAACTACTTAGATGTTAGACTTATTATGACTTTACCAAATAGATTAGATCCAAAATTAGATTATATCTACAGGCATGTCAAGAAAATCCAAGCAAACTTCATTACTTCAAGATCTGTCATTTGTTGTTGAATTGGGAAAAAGTATCTAAAAGAAGCTAAACACTTACAGCCTCAAGCCAGTGCTGTAGGGCAAGCTTTTGAGCCTTCTCGTCCTTGGATAGGCCTTTGCCAACCTGAATGTGAAAACAAAATTCATAAGCACGTTTGATAATTTATTCAATAAAAAATGAGAAAAAAAGTTCAGGCACCGTAAAATGGCTGAGAATGAGACCTTGGCTACTCTTGTTTTTGCTCGAGCCCAGCGTGAAACAGCAGTTTCTGGTTTGTCATCATTGAAGAATGATACCGAGCTCCGCTTGAGAGCTGCAAAGTCCAATGCCTTCCACCTAAAACATATAAGACTAGTCAACTAACTGAAAAAGATGCCAAAATACAAATGGAAATATCCAGATAGTTTACTGTGTATAAGACTCACCATAGCTCCTCAACCACAACTGCACAATCTGCAAGGTGTCTTCGAGTCCGGTAGCTCTTGTAGACTTTCTGAAGCTTGACTGCTGCAGCATCAAGCTCGCTCACAGGACGTGGAGAGTACAGCATAGCAAGATCAGGAAGAAAACTGGAGGGAGTTAATACATCAACAGCCCCATCAGCTTTTGCATTTCTGTCATTGGACTCTGGTTTTCTTACGTCTTGAATTAGATTCTTGAATGAAAGCGTTGATTCAAGCATTAATCTCATAGGTTCGCAGTTCTTCAAATCTATTGAATTCTTCCTTGAAACTTCATCCGACACATCCGTCTTGGAGGCAACTTCTGAATCTGCTTTCTTCAAGCTATCTGCACTGACGGTCATCTCTCCGTGTACTGAATGGAAAGTATTGTTGTCTGCGAAATTCAGAAATCTACGGTGGTTCAGAATTTCTTCCCAGGCGGAAAAAAGTAATGATAGTGATAAACCCATAACAAATATCCACCTACAAATTGATTGTTAAAGAAGAGTAAACTATCATCAACATAAATTTCTAGAGACATCTTAAGTTTACTTTGAAAACCAACATCATGGCAACCAACATAAATGGATCGTTAAATATGCGCAAAATAAGCCATTTGGAAACCAAAAATGATCAATTATCTTGGACATTCATCTTATCCGAGAAAAAACTTTCAGAAGCACATAAATGAAAATATATTCTAATTCATAAACCAAAATGAATTATGATAGTTTGATGCTTTCATATCTAGCAATAGCATTTCTTGATTACTGAGTGGCCTTATTCACCCTGCGTTGCTGTAAAATATCAGTTCCATAAATATAACCAATCCATACTCCAAAATTTTGTACCTCACATCATATCCCTGTTTTCAGTTTCTCAAGAAAATAAATAATCGTGTTCCTGAATTGTATTACCAAACTTGATAGAAACCGAGAGAGACAGTTCCCGATAGGAAGACAAAAAAGAGACAGGAACAACCACAGATTCTGACATGGAACCCAAAAACAACAAAACAGAACTAAGTAAACCATCTTGATATCATGATTGAATGACTGACCTAAATTTTGGAAAGATCGAAGCTTTGGGGAGATAGTTTGCTCTGTTCTTCAAGAAGTGTTAGGTAGTAAAGGGAGAAAATATCTTCACTTTTCACCAAATTATTTAACACAGGAAGATTTCTATGATTATGACCAGTCTCCCTCCTCTCCTTATATACCCATGGAGTTCAAGAAGTCTGATGTAGAAAAATTGGGAGAAAAAGAAAACAAAGAAATACTTATTTGAAAGCTCAAAGGGAGTACCAAATACGGTAAACTCGTGGACTAGAAACTCTACGGCTGTCGTTGAATTCTCAATATACTACTACCAGTTGAACTAAGAAGGTTCATTACATTTTCATGGTGGGAATGGAATTGGAAAATGGTTTTGGGATATTGAAAAGTTGAAAACAACAGTAGTTTCAAAGACACGAGTGGTTGATGAATTCAAACAGAGAAAATTGTTTGAACAACTTTTCCAGTTACATTGCAACAAGTTTCACAAAAGGTTTATAATACGACTAACCTTTTCTGAGATTTTGTACCCCAATCAGCATATTAAAAAAGATTTGAGGGTGGTCAAAGAAAGTAAGCTTTGGATTAATGCCAGAGCGGTGTTTCCATGAAAAAACTCAACCACCATTTCCACAAACAAAATATAAAGAAAATGGGGGGTTTCCTGTTAAATTTCTCAACTCGGATTGTCAGCAATTAATTTTCTACATCAAGTGTTTTTAAAGGTCAACTACTTGTGCAGTCCAAACCGGGCCCATGAAATCGAAAACGCGCCAACACGTAAGTAGGGGCTGAATTGATGGATGTACGTCAAGAGAAAATTATATGTGTCCGGTGCTGCTGAACTTTGACGTTTATCCTGAAATTTCTAACTCTTGAACTTTCTCTGTCATCCTCGTCGTTTCTCAGCAACATGGCCTAGTTGTTTTTGTTTTCTTGTAAATGCGTCCTTTTTTTAATTTTTATTTTTTTTGGTCTGGTCAATTTGTCAATTCGTTGTGCCTTGTGTTTGGGGTAATTTTAGGATCACCTTTTGGTCTCCCTAGTGGGGCGGGGAGACGTTTTGGCGCATGCAAAATACCAGAAATTGAGAAGCAATTTTAGAATTAAAAGAAAGAATGGAAATTATGGAAAATTAAAAGGATTAATTAGGAAATCGGTCGAAACTTCCAATATCCAAAATTTTGAAATTTCCAATTTTAGAGCTGTAATTTAGCGAAATCGAATTCGATACTCATACACACCCTGCCCATGGTCACTGAACCAACCTCAATAGCTGATTAATTACTTTTTCATGAGAGCATTTTTCCTTCTTCTGTCTCTTGTCTTTGTATCTTAACGCCAATAGCCTTTCCCCAATATACGTTTACAAAAGTTTGAGGGAAAATCATTTAAAAAATTACTCACATTTTATCAAATAAGTTTTTGCACCCCGCACTTTTAAAATGCTGGCTTTACATCCCTTTTAAAATCAAATTTAGTGCTAATTTAAGTTTCTAATCACTTTTTAGCTGAATCCACCACGAAATCCATACTTAATTATCTTTTTACGTGCAAAAAGATTAGATCTCACTTTTTTGAAGAAAAAAATGAATGTAGGTTGGGTAATTTATTTACCTATAAATTTTTTTTCGAAAGAAAAATGAATATCAGTCAAGTAATTTGTTTAACTTAAAAAAAAAAAAAAGAAGAAGAACGATTTTTCCAAAATTTGACCATAAAATGTTTTCACAATACGCGTCCATATATCCTTCGTACTCTTACTCGAACACAATAATGATGACTAAACAGACTCGGGTATATAGAAGTCCGTTTTTAAGAATATTTTGAAGCTAGAGATTGTTCTTTTTTTGCTTAGATGAACATATGGTGGGTTTACACTTTACAGAAGATGGAATTTTTTAACTGGCCCATTAGATAATAGTTAATGACACACAACTTCTCATTAAATTGCATAAGTTCATATTTATATATTTTCCTTATATTTAGATACTGTTTAGGGTCCCATAGCAAACACAAACCCGCGGAATATCACGTGAAACAAGATGAACAGCGACACCAGCTTAATTTAAGCATAAACAAAAGATTAAAAAAAAACTGCACTCGTTGTAAGCCAAAAATAGCCAACAAAATGATTTTCAAGACCAGTGTAATTAAACAGGTAAGGCCGCCCCCCCCCCCCCGACTTGGTCTGGTGGCATGGGGCTGCTGAATCCACTAGCAAGAGGCCTAGATATAGAGCCAGCAATTAGGGGTGATTAGGGCTCTTAATTAACACTAAGAGCCAGATGATTTAAAAGGTCTCGTGTTACTGCTACTTTTCTTTGTGCTTTCTCTTTTTGATTATTCTCAGTTGAACGAGGACGAGAAAAATGCTTCATATAAGACACCAGTGTTTGGGTTGTAATAGCTGAAATTCTTAATGTGAATGCATCTGCAAATAGGATCAATAGACAATAGAACACCATGCATATGTGACGCATGTTTCCATGTTTTGTACAACTAAAAGTTGACAGGAGTGGTAATTATCATCTAATTCAAGTTCCTGTTTTATTTTATGCTTTTAAATCCTTCCTTTGTCATAATCCGATCAGTTCATCCTATTATACCAAGATCGATGACGAGTAAATAGATTGTAGCTTAGAACTTAGACAGGGTATGTTTCTCTTTTTCTTTATCTTTGTTCCTTCCCATTTCACTGGTGATTAAAGACAACAAAGAGATAAAAATCCAAGACTATCAAGTATTATTATAATAAAGCAAACTGCAAAAGGTTAAATCTCCTCTTCATCAAGGTTCGAAGTTATTTCCTTGCATCTTCTATCCCGTTTTGCAAGTTACTTGTAACTTTGACCAACCAATCTCCCTCAGAAAAAATTCACTTTTCGTCATTAAATTTTGAGATAGGGCTACATTTCATCACCAAACTTTTAAACGCATCACATTTAGTACATAAATTAATTATTTTTTATCACATTTAGTCCAAAAAGGGTAAAACATTCAATTTGAATGGAGAAGACTGACGTGACCATTAATTTTGACCGAGAAATTATTTTTACTTAATGACCACGTGCCAAACACATGATTTTCTCCATCCAAATTAAGCAATTTATCGTTTTTGGACTAAATGTGACAAAAAATAATTAATTCATGTACTAAATGTGGTGCGTCTAAAAGTTTGAAAACGAAATGTGTCCCTAATTCAAAATTTATGAATGAAAAGTGGATTTTTCCGGATCTCCCTCTCCCTTTTTTCACTTTCTCCTCTAGAAAACCCGTCCCAGTATTCTTATTTCTTCCATCAGAGATCAAAATTGTCATGCAAGTAAAAAGAACACAGCATACGAGAATGAGTGATTGATTTAAGTTGTCCTTTTAGTCATAAACAAACAAAAGCGTGACATATTACATGACAGAATAACGTAAAACAGTGAACAAAGAAAGGGGAAAAAAAAAACACAACAGGTTTTTGCATCCAACGAATGACGAGAATGGTCAAGAATCAGACCCATTTGATGGAACTTCGATCGAGTTGACCTGAACATGTTCCTAAAGGAATTAAGTAAGATCGATTAGCCTTGAATGACTTTCCAGTTTCCAGTTCCAAAATCACGACTCTATTCTAATGACGGCAGCCATTTGGTCAAATTTCTGTCCCTTTTTTTTTGTCTTTTTTTTTTCGACAGGCGCCAAAGATATAGTAGAATCATTTTCCACTTCTGCCGTCGGCTATATCATCATCGGAAACCTGTTCACACGGAGTATTTGCCAGTATATATATATAGAGTAGGATAATTTAATTAAAGGCATAATTAATTTTGGAGGTTCTCTAGTTGCTTGATCCCCAGTGTAAACATATCGAGCAATTTGGTTATGCACGAGCTTGATTTTATATTATTCGGGGTTATGTACTAATACCATTTACTTAGTCTAAGCGGAAGGTTTACTCCATCTTAATTGGATTGACAACTATGCATGGAGCACGTTAATTTCACATTGATTACAATTCAATAAGACTGTGATTTGTCCAATTAATTGCATTCGATTGGTTTAAAAACCAACCATGGGACTTGTTAAGCATTTGGTCAAGTCTAGCAACCGTGTCTGAAATCGACCTTACCGTGGAGACGACGTTACATGCTCCATGCATGCACGTACCACAAATCGCTAATTTGACAATAATATATTTTTAGTGCTAGCGTGACACGTGATAATCTCAAGTGGTGCACTCGCAGAATTCAAGAAATTTTCCCTCAGAACGTTCTATCAACGTCTTGTCCCAAGATCCAGTCACACAGTTTAGTGGTATTCGAAATCAGAACCTCTAATTTTGAAGGTTTCAATATTAATCACAAGATCAAGACATTATCAACCCGTGTATTTTTATTTAGAGCAAATTGCGCGAAATGTCACTAAACTATTTCAAAGTGCCGGTTCTGGTCACTAAACTTTTTTATTAGCGCGAAATGTCACTAAACTAGTAAATCTGTACCGTTTTGGTCACTCCGTGTATTTGTGCCGTCAGGAGAGACGGAAATCAACTTTTTGAGGGGCAAATTCGTCTGCACAGTCTTTTCCTTGAAACTCTCCACCATAAATCACTCTAAAGCTTCAGACAACTCGTAAGTTCAATTAGGAAGTGCAAACCCTTATCCTGTAATAGATTTCTTCTGCAAATATGGAGTAGGAGGGACAATATACGAAGTTGCAATTTGCTGGGAATGTGTTGAAGCTTCATTGGAGGAATACCTAAGAAAAGAACTCCGACTTGCAATTTGCTGGGAATGTGTTGAAGCTTCATGAGAGGAAAAGGCAAGGAAACAACTCCGACCTGCTCTTGTGGCAGTAAAACCAATTTGAAGACTTCATGGACTGATAGGAACCCGGCAAGGAGATATGTTGAATGTGCTAATGGCAAGGTAAGTGTGTGAAGATATAGGAAATTCGTTAAATTAGGTTAATGTTTAATTGTTTAGACATTTATCGGCTAAAAAGAATTTGGATAATTTTTTTGTAGGTTGATGGCTGTGGTTATTGGAATTGGTATGATGAAGAAATGTGTGAGCGTTCGAAACAAGTCATACCCGGTCTTTTAAGAAGAATAAATAGGGTGGAAATCGAGAATGAAACTTTGCGGCAACAAATTCTCAAGTTGCAAAAGAAAGCTGAGAAAATGGAGGATAAAGTAAAAAATCTGAAGGAGAAGCTTGGAAGAAAGAATGTGAAAAAAATGGTCATTGTTCTTTTTGTTATAGCCTGGACAATTGTTAATGCATCAATGTGGATTTGGGGGCCTAACAAGGGACAGAAGTTTGGAAGGCTGCAAATTGATGGCTACTAGAGTATTGTTGTACTTCAAATCCTAAACCAGTGTTGTCAAATGTTTTAATACACAGCTCGTTGTTGTTGAGGTTGTAGTGTTTTTATATACACCTCATTTTGGTTGGTGTTGTTTACACCATGGATGTTTGAAATTGTAATTTATGAATAAAAGACTGAAGTATTAGTTCCAACATATGGGTGGTGCAAAAGAAAAGTAGCTCACAAATGCAGAAAACATAAAGCCAAATACAACAAAAGAGATAATTATCACTATCATTCCAAACAGCTGCTTTACAAAAGAGATAATTGTCACTGTCATTCCAAACAACTGCCAACAAAGTTAGCCATGTTTCACATATAAATAATCTGGAATTGTCCTAGACATAGAATACATCCAAACAAAAGCTATGCAAACAAGTCCTTTAATCTGATCTTCCACTTCTACTTCTACTGCTCCTTGATGTTCCAGCCCATCTACCAATCTTGAATGGAGGCTCTTTGCCCAAGTACTCATAGTTGGTGTTGATCCTTATCTTGTCAATTTCAGACAGCTTTCTCTTTGAATGGAGAGACTGTTTGTTGGCCGCTGTAGTAGACTGGTCGGTATCATTGACAGGCCTAACTCTCCTCACCTGTACACAAGTACAATAAATATTAACAATAGCTATTTACCATAGTAAAATTAAAAATAAAATTAGAAATAAATTTTTGCACCTACAGGTGTCTTAGTCTTTCTAATCTGCTGCTTTTTCGTACTACTACTGGCAGCTTGTGCATTACGTTCAGCATGTGAACCAATGTCATTATGGGAAGTAGTTTGCTCTTCAGCTCCATGTGGCTGAGAATTGACACAACTTGAAGAATATCCTTGAACTTCCACATGAGCAAAATCAGGCTCCTGAGAATTAGCTCCATGTGTTGTGCTTGAGCCATTGTTGGTGCCCTTTGACTTTCTAGCATGTTTAGGAGTTGGAGCAGGTTGACTGCAGCCTTCACCTCCATTATTTTCTGGAACACTTTTGCAGGTAGCAGCATTGTGGCCTGCCTGACCACATCTTCTACAGTGCATGATCACATGCTTTTTAAATTTTTGCACATTATTCGTTCCCACATGAACACCACTTCTATTTTCAGAACTACCTTTTCTTCTTGCTTTCTTGGGCCTACCAGGTTGGACACATGCAAGTGGAGGATCTAATATGGGAATATCACTCTGAGGCCATAGAGACTTTCCACTAATTGGATATAGTACATTCTCATATATTTGAAAGAATAGATCTCTACTATAACACTGATCGCCATAGTCATTTGGGTTCCTACCAATTTTTAAAATGGCAGAAATTGCATGGCAGCAGGGGAGCCCACTAATTTGCCACAACCTGCATGTACAGGTTCTGTCTCTTAAGTACACAGCAAATTGTTCCCCCTTAGGTCCCCTAACCTGATATCCCTCCTTCCCATTTGATATTGGCTTCCACTTTCTAGAAAACTTTTCCCTCTCCTCAATCAAAGCCTTTATTGCTGGTCCCACAGGACCACTACATTTTCTCATCCAATATACCCTATTTGATATCCTTTCCATTATGAATTGTCTAATCCACTCAACCATCCCAATCACTGGCAACTCTCTAGCATTTAATATATGAGAATTAAATGTCTCTGATAAATTATTAACCAGCATGTCAGATTTCACGTGAAGTGGAAAAAAAGCCTTACACCAGTGATGAGGTGGTGCAGCTCTCTTGACCCACGCGTGAGCTTGCTGGTCATATGCTCTAAGCTCTTCCAAAGCTGCCTCATAGAACTCCACTGTTGATGCTGCTGCAATGCTCCAGAATTTTTCTTTAAGCACTTCACCAGGGTGCTTTTTCTTGAAATTTCTGTACATATGCTGTACACAATATCTATGGCCAGCTTCTGGTAATAACTCCAGCAGTGCACTATCAAGACCCTATAAAAGAGTTCTAAGTTTAGTCACTTGCAAAAATTATCCTATACAATACATGCTATAAGGATAAAGAACAGTACTCCTAACCTTCTGTTGGTCTGAAATAAAAGTGTATTCACTGCTAGTTGCTGGTATTTCTAGATCACCAATCAGTAAACTCAAAAACCAAAGCCATTGTTCCCGAGCCTCCTTCTCAACAACTGCCCAAGCTAATGGCCACCAACCATTATTTGGATCTGCCCCAATAGCAATCAACAACTGCCCTGGATATGCCCCCTTAGTGTGACAGCCATCAAGAGCAATAAGGGGCCTACATCCCTCTCTAAATCCCTTTTTCATTGGTCCCAAACAGCAGTAAAATCTCATGAATCTGGGATTACTTTCAGGATCAGCTCTTGGTGAATACTTGATGTCTATGGTGGTGTCAGGGTGAGTTTTTTGTAGTTCTGCTGCATACCTCCCAACATCAATATACTGCTGAGATGCTGACCCTTTGATAGCAGCCTTAGCCATTGCAAGTGCTTTGTAACCTTTGTTTCTTGTGATCTCGCAACTATATTGCTCATCTATACTCTGTAACAATTGCCTAACAGGCATGTTCATGTTGGATCTAACAGACTCTTCAAACTTGTCTGCTACCCAATTGGATGTCATGTTTTTGTTTCTCCAAGCATGGCTGCAATTGGTGTGGACATCGTAAATTGTTTTAACTACAAAGTCTTCAGTACCCAAAGCAGGAACGTGGCTAGCATAAATGTACCACTTACACGGATCTGCACATTTAGCTCTCATTCTTGTTTTGTCACTTGTATACATATATACAGGTCTTCCACTTATAATTGCATAATTTCTGAGAGCATCTCTGAACTGTTTTTTGGTTCCAAATTTTTGCCCAACATGAAAATGGGGATCTGTTCCATCTCTGCTAGCATTGAAACTAGTGTATCTCACAGGAACATCTTCATCTTCTGAATCTGGATCACTATTTAATTCCCCATCCACAATATCATCCAATAGTGGGTTGTGTTCCGCTCTATTTTCAAATGCTTCAGCTTCAGTTTCAGGACCAGCTTCTGTTTCAGCTTCAGTTGCTGTACCTTCTCTATTTTCACATGCTTCAGCTTCAGTTGCTGCCCCAGTTTCTGTTACAGGTTTAGTTGCTGCACCTTCATTTGTTGCACCTTCACCTACTGCACCTCCATTTGATGGACCTTGACCTGCTGCCCCTCCATTTGATGCACCTTCAGTTGCAGCACCATTATTTGATACACCTTCATTTGCTACACCTCCTTTTCTAACTCTTTTTGTAGCACCACAAAGGGCCTCCGACGTACGAGATTTTCTCCTATCTCTGTTTCTTCTATTTCTGGAACTGTCATTGTCCCTCCTATTCTGACTTGATGGAGTTGGGTCATTATCAACTTGGCTATGCATTTGTGGCTCGGACTCCTGTGTATTGTTGTTGGCCTGTTCACATCTCCTAGAAGAATTTTGGTATGCATCTTCATCTTCACCAGCATGGTCATGTGTCCACTCTAAAGCTGCAGCTGATCTACTAGCTTGGACTCCTTTTCGTTGTCTATGAGGTATTGCTGCCTGTTGTGTAAGAATTTCACCATCATCCAATATCTCCTCTATTACCACTGAACTCTTTGTCTGTGATAACTGTTCCAATTCCTTTTTCTTCTGCAACTCATATATTTCCTCAACTGTTAAATGATGACAGTATACTTCCATCAACTTGTACTCATTAACCCAACCACAGAATTGCATAATGTCTTCATCCGTTTGAAGTTCCATCAGTCCATGGTTCAAATCCCCTCTAGGGTCAATGTAATAATATAACATAGTATCGTTGTGCCCACACTTTTCCACCATTTTATTTATTTCATGAATCGACATAAAATCAGCATGGCAAAGATCGAAATAATCAATCTCTCCACCCACATAACTCTTGTATTTCTCTCCCTCAATTTTACCGCCGTGGTGGAGTTTAATCGAAAATGCAGGTCTATCAGGAACTGCAACAACAACGACAAAGGCAAACAACATGATTCTTGTTAATCACCATTTTTTATTGTCATACATGCTGTTCTTCTTATAAAAATACTTAACCCCCATTTGTTAATTAACCCGAATCAGACAACTGCATTTGAAAAGTTTATTTTTTTTCATTAAATTACAAGATAGAGGGTTCTTGTAGGACCCCTTGCAACCCACTTATACGACAAAAAGCGAAGTCAATCGTTCTTATGTCATTTTCTAAACAACTGGATCACTTCAGCAAACCCTAAACCCAATAAAAACTCTCACTAAATACTTCTTTATACTCAAAACACAAACAACACCATTAATCAAGCAAAATGTGTACGGATTGTAATATTTCTTACCGTATAATGTGTACGGATCAATGAATTCATCCCTTTGCCTTTTCACCCATTTCGCTGTCATCGATGACCGATTCTTCTGTGCTAATCTTCGTCTTTTGCCGGTTCTTTGAGTCTTGTCACTGATTACTGTGAGAAGAATGGATCAATTTTGATACTTTTCACTGTCATTGTCCACATTCCCAAAAATTTTACCAACATTCCAAAGCCCCACAGTTAAACCTTTCACTTACCAGATGAAACTCTTCCCACTAAGGCTGTGCAGACGAATTTGCCCCTCAAAAAGTTGATTTCCGTCTCTCCTGACGGCACAAATACACGGAGTGACCAAAACGGTACATATTTACTAGTTCAGTGACATTTCGCGCTAATAAAAAAGTTTAGTGACCAGAACCGGCACTTTGAAATAGTTTAGTGACATTTCGCGCAATTCGCTCTTTTATTTATTATTATTTTTTTTTGTGTAGGTTAAGCTTTTCATTTAAAGTAATCGTTTTACCCAAAGCCTACAACTTCAACCCCAATTACATGCAATAATATTATTCGAAGGATTTAAGAGATTGAGGGTTATTAAGGAACCATTTGGAAGTTTTGTATGGCTTAATTTTTACCTCTCATTAGGAAAGCTACAGTTGCAAATAGTGTTTTGAACTAAGAATTTTGGATCTAATGGTCTAATTATTATTGTTGAAGAATAGATTAAATCCTGAATCATTTATCTTAAATTACACTTCTGATTTATTAATGACTAAAACATGTAGTATGACATCTGGATATAGGTGGAAAATTGTAGCTTTGGCATTTCTTATCATTATTATTAGTTCCACCGAAACGAAATTTGAGGAATTTTTTTTTTTTTTTGAAGACGACAACTAATGTATAACCTATCTATCCTAAACTACGAGGGAGGGAGAGTCTAATGAGGCAATGTTTGAGGTTAGTAAATACACAGACCTTACTATATTAAGGGAGTATTTTGGCAAAACCCTTAAACTTTTTTTTTTTTTAAGGAACTTTGGAGGAGTAGATTTTGAAGCCTGAAAAAGCTCAAATCAATGCTACCATTTTAAGCCATCTGGAGCTTTGTGCGTCTCACTAACGTGTTGGTTGCAAGTAGGAAGGACCAAGGCAACGAGAATCAACACCTAGATTAATACCGAGGATAATTCGTCACATATGGTATAGCTCTGACTACGTCATTAAAGAAAGAAATTCATATTGATTAGAAAAGTTGCAGGCATCCGTGTTGACTTTTCCTAGTTGGCTCCGAATAAAAGAACACGATTAAGTTGATTTTCTAACTGCTGGTCATATTATATTATAATCCTAGGTTTCTGGAATTAATACTACCGTGTCCTAACTCCTGAATCTGGTACGTCTTGTACGAACGATGTATCTTCATCAACTCCGGAATTTCTTGAGCTTTGCATCCCAGTTTCCAACCAACCCATCTCCATGCTGATTTTGGGAAAATTTTTTTTTTTTTAGTTACTGTATCATTACGCGTAGTCATTCAAACCGGATAGTCCAACGCAAACGTTAGCTCATTCAAAAAGAAAAGTTTCTCTGAGGTTGAATTTTTCTTGTTTGGAGTGGGAGTTCAATTAAAATCACAACTAGAAACTTACACCGACTTATTATGAGCCAAAGAATGTCGGAGTGCTGATTTGAATTCCAAATATAATCTGTTGAAGCGCCGTTGCGTTAGTCTGATTCTCCATATTCGCATGAGAACCCAGGAATGTATTTCATTCAAGGCTGATTTTTAATGGTAAACTTTCAATTGTTGAAGGGACCAAACGTACTTTCTGGAAAGCAGGAAAATTTATGACCAGGTTTGTGACTGCCTGACAGGAACTTCCCAGCCAAAAATATTTTATGCGCCCCCCACCCCCCGCGGGAACGTTGTGGGGGAACTTTCATCAAATTATGTTGTAGGATAAGTGATCAATCAGGAAGAAAAGTCCATATTACCCGCATGGAGAGGCTCCGGTTCAATTGATTTTTTTCTTTTTTTGGGTAGACTAGTCCTGGTATACGGGTTGAAGTCATCGTTTTTTTTTTTTTTTTTTTAAAGAGTGTTGAAGTCATCGTTGGAATTTGGAAACAGTGGTTATGCCGCTCATCTTCATTTATTCATTCATTTATTTTTCTGAAAACATCTTCACTTGAAAAATTTCTCCATGACTTGAAAAAAATGGTCTACGGAACATCTTATCTTAACCCCCAGGATGAAGCATACCTATTCGACTATTTCCTAACCCCAATTTACATGGTTGTCTTGGTATTATTTAAATCAGCTTTGAAATACAATTTTGTGTTAATTTATGGGTCTGTCTAACGGCGTTAAAATATATTTCAGGAGTTAAAATAGAAGATTAATTAGAAAAAATAAATAAATACAAGAAATGTTATGTAAGATTAAATAGGAAAAGCATATAAATATAAGGAAGGATAATAATTATAAATATGTGTATATATGGTATGTTAGGTTAGGTAAATGTAAAGAAGGATGATAATTTTTGTCACGATTCATTATAGTAGTATAACAGACAGTATCGAAAACGAAGCCAATATAAGTTTTTTCTAAAATTTTACTTTTACCTTAGAATTTTCTAATGCATTGCCGTCAAAATTTATTTAGAACATTATGTTATGTTTTGATTGAAGGGTGATTTTATAATTTCACAATGATTTTATTTGAAAAGTGTTACTATTGCAAATTGACCATTTAATCTAATAGAACATCTAATAGTTTCACTTTGATCGCAACCACAAGGATTAAATTGTAGATTTCTATACCATGGGAAGCTAAAATGTGCATACGTACACCAAACTAAAGGGAGGTTTTTCGTATTTTACGATACATAAGGGATGCATAGTGGAATTGGTCTAATTTATTATCCTGTTTCTAGGAATGGTAATAGGGGAGAGTGTCTTGGGTTCACCAATGCAAGGGAAAATGACAAATGTGAGGTAGGGGCAGGGGCGGGGATAGGAGTAGACCTATCAATGGGTCGAATCCGGGTTGGAATTCATTATTCCGGACCCGGACCGTCATACTATACCGGTTTCGTATCTGGCCCGTCTACCAGACGGGTCTTCTACTCTATGTTCCGGATCCGGATCCGACGAGCCTACCTGGATCTGGATCCGGGTCTACTCGAAAAAATAGCTGAAACCTGTTTTACAACAAAATTAGAAAAAGTACTACTTTTATTAAGAAAGGTCAATTTAATTTTGTCCAACAAGTGTTATTTCAATGTTATCACTTGGTTAAAGTCTTAGCTGGGCTATATTGCATGTGTTAATTAATATCTTCTAGATATAATGTTTAGCATTGATAAATACTTTTTGCAATATTCAAATCCATGCTTTTGCAACAGGTGTTGTATATGCCAAAGGCTCTGCATGTCCGTGGATAATATTTAGTTGTTTGGGCCTTTGGGGTATAAATTTGGGGTATATTATTGGTATATATATATATATATATATAAATCTATTTTATATCCGCACACGGGCCAGAATACTATATTCCATATCCGACCCCTTTTTTTTTGTTTGACAAAACGGATCCAGATCCGGGTTCGAGTAAAGGAATTATATCCCTACCCAGACCCGTAAAAAAATTGACGGATCCGGCTCTAGACCCGGACCGTTGACATGCCTAGACAGGAGCGACAACGAGGGCAGGGACTGGGAAGGGAAAGTGAGTTTTTCTCCCTACTTTTAAATGGACCAGGAGGCGGGAGAATGCCTCGTTCCCGTCCCCTGCTTAATTTTTTAATATTACACACACACACACACACACACACACATATAATACATAATATAATATAATTATATACATGTAATATGAAATTGATAATATGATATTTTCTTATAATAAAGGCGTCTGTCTAATGAATGTCCAATAGACACTTGTTAAGATATATTTTAGGTGTTACATTTTTGAAAATAATATTAAATAGAGAAAGTAAATAAATACAATGGAAGGTATGTAAGATTAAATAGGAAAAGTATATAAATACAAGGGAGAGTAATAAATGTTAATATATGTATATATATGGGAAGTTTGATGAATTTTGAATGTGTTAACGAGTGTCCATTCGCCCAATGGATACTTTTTAGAAAAACTCATGATAAAATAATATAATCATTCTTGTTAATTTTTTGTAGTTAAATGATAAATTCGTTATGTTAGTTTACACTTTTTTATGGCATGTAAGTTACAAAAAATAATGGTAAGTAATTTAGATTTTATGTAATATCAAATATAGAGAAACAGACTCACACGATCATAATAAATTTGAAAATTTTTTAATGTTAAATTTTTTTAAAAATGATGAATAAATTCAGTATTAGTATATATTTTTCTATGAGTAATCTGTTTTGTGTTAAAAAAAATGGTCATTATTCATTGTTCTAATTTTACTCTTATATAATAGAATAATATACAATCACATCATGTTTCACATTCCTTATGTTTATATAACTGGCACTATTGTATCACTCCCATGTTTACATAAGTGCTACTACTATATAGGGGTGGCAACATAGTTATTAAATCCGGTCCGGCCCGGCGGTCGAACCGGTGGATCCGGAATCAGATCGTTTGTGCAAAGAGACCGTTGACTTAGTCAATGATCCGGCGGTCGAACTGGATTAAACCGAAAACCCGGCCGGTTTTGGCCGGTTTTGTCACTAACCGGATTTTGTGGAAAAATTATATTGCTGTTACTGGAACTCGAACTTCGGCCCTCTGGCCCAACACAACCGCCTGCTTACCACCAAACTACTTCCAAATATGATGATATGGTAGCTTTATTATGATATATAAATGTTTTTTCAATTCTATCTTTTTTTCTCTAAAACAAATTTATTTGGAATCTTTTAATAAAAATTTATTACCCTCCAAACTCTATAAGTTATAAAATGGATTTCAAAAATAACATATTACATAATTCATTTAAAGACAAATATTATTTTTAATACTTTTTTACACTTAAAATTCATAAATAAGCTAGATAATTACACTAAATATAGATAAAATTTTACACTTGAAGTTTGGTATATTAATAAATAACTTTATATTTGATTGATTCTTATATGAATTAATTATTTTATAACAAATTAAATTAAATGAGCTTTTGTTATAGCATTATTTATTACAATTTATATCATATATCATATATAAATAATTATGAAATATAATATTTAAATATATGTAGTGACCCACCGGTTAAACCACTCACCCACCGGTTAAACCAGTAACCCGTTGACCCACCTCCTTAGCCGGGTTCCTTCCCGGGTTGGGTTTAATAACTATGGGTGGTAATTGTCGACACGACCTGAAAATACGACACGAACCTAACACGAAATTCATGGGTTTGGGTTGAGGTTTCGGGAGTTCGGGTCAGAATCGGATTGAACCCGATGAACCCGAAAAGAAAACAGGTCGATTTCGTGTCAACCCGTGGTGGCCTGATATGACCCGTTTACGAATTAAAAATAGTTTAATAAACATAAAAATAATTTTATCTAACTAAACTAAGTTATTATTTTTTTTCAAAGGCATTAATTACTTAATTCTAAATGAATTTATTTAATTTGTGTGAAATTGAAATTATTATATTTGGACAAATAATATATTATATTATTTTTTATTTTTATACTGTTTTAATTTATTTTATATTTTGTTTGGGATAAAACACTTTTACGGTGTTTAATTTATTTTAGATTTGGTTTGGAATTATTTATTTAAATTTTTATTACTTGATTATGTAATTAGTTTTGTGAGAAATTGATTTTATTATAAATTATAGTGATAAATTAATAAATTAAAATTAAGTTTCGGATCATTTCGGGTCAACCCGCCAACCCGAAATTTTCGGGTTCAGGTCAGCATACCTGACTCGTCACGGGTTGACGGGTCGGGTTCGGGTCAACAGATTTCCTGACCCAACCCGCCAACCTGATTTGGACCCGATTGCCACCCCTACAGTACTATACTTATTTACTATGTATTACATTCACATAAATGTTACTATTATACTTATGTACTATTACTATATTTATTCCAAATCTTCCTACCAACTTCAATAATAAAAAGGGAAATCCAAGATTTGTAAAATCGGGATCCTACGTAGGATCGATTTTAGTTTCACAGAATCGGATTGTAGGATCGGATCGTAGGATCGTAAGATCCTACCAAAAGCTCCTAATTGCAATTAAAGGCTGCAATTCTTTGATAAATTACAAATATACCACAAATATTTTCATTTACTTGCAAAATGGAGCTTCGTATTTCACAAATTTACAAAAAAATTGTAGGATCGTACGATCCTACCGATCCTGCTACGATCCTACGCGATCCTGCATAGATTAATATGATTTGCGACTCTGAATACGATCCGGATCGATTTTGGTTATCCGGATCGTAGGATCGTACGATCCTTCACATATATTTGTGTTTAAAAAAAATGTATTCACACACATAATTAGTGAGAAATGAAAAATTCATTTTTTGAAATGTGAGGGATGGAGAAATTCATTTTGTGAAATGTGAGGGATGAAAAAAATCATTTTATAAAATGTGAAGGACTATATATCAGATTATGTAAAATATAATTTGACAAATTTACCCTTCAAAATGATCACGTGCCTTGCACATGATGGATTCGGCCAAAAAATGATCGAAAACCTAGTTAGGGACTAAATTTGACCAATGTGAATATGTAAGGGATATAAAATTACACTTTTAAAAGTGAGGGACGAAAAAAATTATTTTACAAAATGTGAGGGACGTTTTGGACGATTTTCCCTAATAAAAATTAGAAAATCCCGTATTTGATTACTTTGCTACAACTAATTTATTATGAAATATTTTTGTAATTATTTATTTTTCTCTATAATATAAGTGTGCCTCAGTACATATAACCAATGTTTTTAAACCTGGATCAGAGAGTGAACCGAAAACCTTCCGGTTCACAGTTCAATCCATTCAACCGGTTCAATTCCAGTTCAAAAGTTTAATAATTTTTATTCATTTTAGTATTAAAATTTTGAATAAAACTAAAAGATTTATTTTAAAAAATAAATACTTAATAAAATCGGTTGAACCTCCCGGTTTTTACTGGTTCAATCGATTATGAATCGATTTTGATCGGTTCAATTAATTCTTTGACTTTGTAATTGAATCGGATCAGAGGTGTGACCAGTTCGCTGTTCAATTGATCGAACCGGCCCGGCCCGGCCCGGTTTTCAAAACATTGCATACAACGCGAGGGGGTGGGGAACGGAGAGCTTTTGGGTGACGGGTCCGTTTCCATTCCAACCTGTTTCCCGTGTAAGTTTGGTGCCCGCATGCTGCATATTTTATGTGTTGGATTCCTTATTCTTTCCGACTGTACTGTTGCGTACATTGAAACCTACCACATACAGACTGTCGAACCACTCCCTTTCATCTTTCTCCACGTTCCAATTTTGTTTTTCTGATTACTTCAGAGTTCAATAATCTCCAATATGCCTGAATCAAGAGCAAAACCTTCATCAAGCCTTGCTTCAGAATCAGGTAAGTTTTTGATTGCTTTTCATTTAAAAATCAGCTACCTTTCTTGTTCATTTTTTTGGGGTTCAATTGTTTGTGAATCACATGAAGATTTTGTTATACAAGAGTCCAAGATTCTTATATTTGGTGGTGGATGAAAATGTAGAAAGGGTCTATGCTCATGAAAGAACTAGGGAAGGATTCGATGATTCAAATCGAAGCCCCCATCATCATCCTCAAGATCATCATCACAAGGAAACTCATGGATTGCGCGATGATATTGAGGAAGAAACTTCTATCAGTGACGTGAAGGCTCCGAATGTGTTTGAACGAGCCAAAGAGGAAATTGAGGCTATTGTTCAGGCAATTCATCCCAGGAAGGAACCTCAGGATACTGGGAATCATGGTCAAGACAGGTTTGGAAAGTTGACAGACCAAATGCCATCCATTTTAATTGATGTGCTTGATTGATTTGTTAATATTGTGAGACGGATTGCAGGCATTCTGCTGCAAATGTGGAATTAAAATCAGAAGTTTCAGAAACTCATTCAGGTATGAACTGTCTTGTCCTGTTTACGATCATGTTTGAAGCGATCTCTTTGGATTTGGAATTTTATTCTCTTCGGTTCTCGAGTCACTTCCCTGTTACTTTAGTAGTATAAGTTTTGAGGGTTGGCCTTGTTGCATTCAATCCACTGGGAATTGAGCACCTTTGTCAGAATTTAATTTACAGGTTTGGTTGCTGTTGTCGTGAAAATGGATGTTGTGTTTCCATTCACGTAATTTTGTTTATGTATGGTGTCTGGAACAAGCATGAATCATTCGCACCACAACGAGTAGATCTTGCAAAAAAGGTGTTCAAAAGAAAAACATAACATGAAAAATTTTCTGTTACGCAAGTTTCTTTGAGGATCTCTAGCAAATATAAAAACTTTGAGGATTAATGTAGATGATCTCTTTCTGCATCGACCCATTAAAAATGTATAATCAAGAGGCATGCTCCAGGGACAATGTGAAGCGTTAATAGTTTTTTTAAATCAAGGAACTGCAAAAGGAAGAGACTTATGAGAGACTATCCCTGGTGTTTGCTTACATATCCGATCTATGATGTCAAATTAAGTTACGGACATCATTTTCTTCAGTAAAAGCTGTTTCGGTGCTTTGAACCAAGTATGATTTTAAGGAATGAGTTAGTGAAACATCTTTAGAAATAACTAGCAGTGATACCTGTTGTAAGTTGTGACTTCCTCCTCCTATTGTCTCTTTTACTCTTCTAACACAAATTAATGTCTTTAAGACACTGATAACTAGGTTCTTGAAGAGTTTGAAGCCCGTACTTGACTATTTATCTCTCTTTTTCAACCTTTATTAGAGCAGGACAGAAAGTCGCCTAAATTTATTGAGAGAGCTAAGGAAGACATTGAAGCATTTTTACATAAAAAGAAGCCGGCAAATCATCATCATAAAGAAACTCATGGAGCAAGTGATGACATAGATGAGAACACTCCCATTAGTGAAATTAAAGGTCCAAACGTCTTTGAAAGAGCAAAGGAAGAAGTTGAGGCCCTTGTTCATGCAATTCATCCGAAGAAGGATTCTAGAACAGACACTTCGTCATCAAAGAAAGAAGGTGGATTCAGGATGTCTATTGGAAAGGGGTTGGAAAAAATGTGTTCTCCACGGAGCCATGATAAAGATTAAGAGTGAAGTCTTGAGCATCTCCGCATTTGATTGGATCAGCAGCTCCCCCATAAATGGTAAGCTAGTTATTAAGTAGAATTAAAGCACAGAATTGTAAACTTCACCTGCATATGGATATTGTGGAAAGGCCGATCATAGTGGAAATGCCTCTCTTTGCTTCTGTTTTTGTCTTTTCTTGATAAAAGTATTAGATCAAACAAGTTATTTTATTTGCAAGCTCCATGTTTTTATCATAAGAACTAAAGACTGCACATGAGTAGGGGGCAGTTTACATCAAGAACAAAACAGAGAGGTACAGTTGTTTAAAAAAAAAAAAAAAGAGAGACTAAGGTTCAAGCACAAGTTTAGATTGTCCTGCTGTCTGTTCACTGGTCTCCAACCAGCCACAGTTCTTCTCAAATCCCAGATAATCGGCCGAGTTACACTCATATGCTCAACATAAAAATGCTTGAACACCCTCACATTCCTTTGGCAACCCTCACATTCCTTTGGCAACCGAAGTGGTAAATAGTTGCAGCAAAAGCCACTCTCCGGTCCTGGCAAACAAACGTATTCTGAGAGCAATGCTGGATGTGCCACCTTTGTTCTTCACTCCAGCTTGCAGGAGCCTTGAACACTAGGCATTTCTCCTGGACAAATCTCCATAGTGCAGAGGACTAAGGGCAAAGGAAGAGAATGTGCTCAAGATTTTCATCACTCTGCATACAGAGAGTACACATGGAATCTATTGCAATTTCTCAATTTAACAATCTGTCCTCCATCATCAGTCTATTTTTGCAAGCCAACCATTGAATAAAAGCATGCCTAAGGACATGCTTTTGCAAGCCAATAGAAAACCAAGGCGCATTAGGTGCAGATATAGACAACTGCCGTCCACGACTAGAGTCAGGAAGCCAAATGGCTTGATCAGGTAGAGGCACCAAAGAAGAAGGCGTAGCAGCTGCAAGATCTAGCACCTCACCTCGATAAGATCTTTGAGAATGCCAACACAATCTAGATATTTACGATTATTTTATGGTTTACTTCGCTCTTGATTTTTCCGTCTAAATTCTGCATTTGCAACAAGATGAGGGCATTTTGCAAGTGATGGGCCTTAAAATGGACATGACTGTTAAGGATTCATATTTTAAGAAAGATGCTTTCCTGATTCCCTGGAACACCTCCAAGAAACCACCAAAACACAAAAAATTAAAATCAAAAAACAAAGAATAAAATGAAATCCCTCTTCTTCTTTTTTTTTTGCTCCAGTGGAATAACTCAATAAATACATTTTCTAAGATTCCTTCCCCTACTGTTTCTCCGACATAAAAAATTGTTACACCCTTGTTTATCCAGGGTGTATGCGACTGATTCAAGACATTGAGGACAATTTTATCTTTTCTTTTACGTATTAGTCAAGAAAGTAACAGCTACGGCCGTCAGTCATGACACAGACACATTTATTATTTCTTCATCATGTCTGATTGGTTTTGGAAGTTTTCAGGGAGGTCACAAGGCATCGATCTTCCGGAAATTTATATATTGTGATTTTCAGGTTCCATTATCAGAATATATATATAATTATATATTTTCTTGGTCAAATGATCCATATCCGAGCACCCTGCAACTGTAGGCATAAGATTCTAGAAGAAATGTGCAGCCACTAAATTTCCGCACGCGCTCACTGAGTTTGTTCAACTGGCAGCATATTATGGAAAGCAGCCGGTCCATATTGGCTGGTGCTCGGTCGAACCGCAAACCAGTGATGAATTTAAAAATTCAACTAAATCAATCAAATTCCGTCGAGAACCAATTAAATCGAATAAATATTTTTATTTTCATAAGATATTCAAAAATCGAAGTCCAATCGCGGGCTCGCCCTCCAGTATGTGATCATTGATGCTACTTTAATAAATTTCATCAGTGATTAATTAAATTTTATGATAAAGTGATTTCTTTGGATCAGAATTGGTCAGCGATTCCAATTTCAGGTCCGGTGCAGAAAATCTGATGTACAAATTGGGGTTCGAAGGGGAATCAAATCAAAGTGGTGATTTACACAGGCTACAAAGTATTATCCGAATCTAAAGTAAATTAACCAATGATCTCTTCGATACATGAAAGGAATCGATTCAGTTGACTTTCACTACAAATTGTGCCAGCCAGGTATTTTCTTTGTTTATGTGAGATTTTGGCTTTTTTATGATGAACGTGCATGGGAACGAGTGGCCACCTGTTTGCTGTTTGGACTCCTTCTCTGCAGCCAGTTGTAACTTGCTGCAAACGTGTCATCTCTCAAAAAATTACTAATCATTCTGTAAATAAATACAACTGATGATGTAATTTTAGTAAAAGTTTATTTCACGTCTAGAGGCATATTCCTAAAGTTGAGAAATAAGTGAAAGAAGCATCATGGTTGCACCCCTACCCAACTTGCCACAAAAGAAGTGATCAGTTTTGAGTTTTCTAAGTTTTTTTTTTTTTTTTTTTAAAACGCTAATAAGTAAAGTCTCAATACAGATTTAGTTTTTTTTCTTCTTCAAAATTCCAAGCATCTCAAAGGAATTTACAAAAACTAAGCACCCCAAAATGAAGAAGGATTAAATTACCTACTACTATTGGCATGAAAAAGCTTTTTCTTCCCTAAAATTCACTCAAGACAAGGAATTCACCAAAAAAAAAAAAAAAATTTTCTTTTATTGACCAAAAAAAAAAAAAGAATTCAGTGCAGTTGTTGGGGGTTCGTGCAATTCCGTTCGATTGTTATATTTTTTATATTATTTGATGTATAATTATATTATATTATTGTATTCGTAGTAAAAGTTAGATATATAAATAAAATACTTGACATATATTTAATATAATATTATAACATCGTGACGAAACGAAAGTGCATAAAACAAACTTGTCCTCCCATTTCTTCAGTTTCGAAGAACAAATGGGGATCCTGTGCCGATGCACGGCTTAATTAATTTCCGAAAGTAATTACTCGAACTAATAATACATCAGTCTCCTAACCGATCAACCGATTTCTTCCCTCGCCCTGCAAGACGCCCACGCCTGCCTCCAACTTTTACTCGCTCCGGCTCCAGTTCAGTCGTCATTCCTGATTCCTGATTCCCCTCCCCTCTCTCTCCCGCAATTCCCACGCTCGACGACTCCTTCTTCTTCTTGGCAAAATTCCTGTCCCCAAATCCCCACCCCCGGCCCCATATTCCCAACTTCTTTCCAACTCGTTCCCGCCTTAATTTTCGTCCTTTTTCCCCGTCACTCCACTCGGACCACTCCCCCTGCCATTCTCCGTAATTATCCACAACTCGATGGCCTTTTCCTTCCATTAATTCTTCTATTTACACCTTTGCCCCTCAATGGTTACTCGCACTGTTTTTTCCGACTCCAGCGATGTTGACATCAGCGGCGGGAGCAGCAGCATCTGCTGCGCCGGCGCCAACACCGAATCGTCTCTCTCTCCCGGAATCCGACGTCGTCTCACTTCAACGCCTCTCCCACACCTTAGAGTCCATCTTCTTATCCGACGCGTCGTCTTCTCCTGACTGCTTGGACTTCTTCGCCGACGCCAGGCTCGTGGCTCCTGGCGGCGGGGAGATTCCGGTGCACCGATGCATTCTCTCGGCCAGGAGTCCCTTTTTCAAGAGCGTATTCTCCGGTGCCAAGGGGAAGACTAATGCTGCCGCCAAGGTTGAGTTGAAGGAGTGGATGAAGGAGCGTGATGTCAGCTTCGACGCGCTGCTGACGGTGCTGGCGTATCTGTACTGTGGCAGAGTTAGGCCGTCGCCCAAGGATGTTTGCATCTGTGTGGACGATGAGTGCTCGCATGTGGCGTGTAGGCCACGGATGGAGTTCATGGCGGAGGTATTGTACGCATCTTTCATATTTCAGGTCCCTGAGCTGATTGCCAAGTTTCAGGTAAACTAACGCTTTGTCTTGTACTCATTTGTAGATAATTGTGTGTGCTTGGACTAATTCATATGAGCCATATAGGTTACATTCAAGTTTAATTGAGCCAAATTTATTTCGTATAGGAACCGAAATAGGATTTTCAGGCTTGAATGGATTCCTTGGTGACATTCAATTCTTATTCGAGAGCCTTTGTTGGTCTAGCTCAGGTAGCTTGATATATTTATGTGTAATTTTGAGTTTTTATCTTCATACACCGGAGCTTAAGATGTTAACTAAATCTTGTTCAAACTTGGTCCTATAATTTAGGGAACTATTTAGAAATGAGCTCCTAGTGAATATAGATCCTTTTTAGTATTTACTACTAGTTTGGGTTGTCTTTCAGATACAGGGTTATCCTTGCTGTTGTGCCTTATTAAGTTGAATTATGTCCTAATTGGACTGTCTGTGGAAGTAAGGAAGGGGTGACGGCCGAAAATATGGATTTTAACAAGTACGAGAATATCCACCAGTGGAAACCATCTGGCTTTGTAGCCAAGTAAATCAAAACTCAAAGGATGGTGATGGTTGACTAATCATGTGGGGTTGCTATATTCTTGGACAACTGGTTCTTCATTTTCTCCCCGGCAGGACAAAGATGATTATATTGTCAACTGAAAGATGCATAGACACACTTAGTTAAATGCTGGTACATTCCCTGTGTAATGGATGCGCCAAAACAAAAAGAGGACTGGTTGGACTAACGGTGGGATGAATGAAAACACAGATCAAAATGGAGGCGGAAAAACTGCCTTTCTAATTTTTGAAAATGATGCTGGAGCTTGAAGTTCTCTTCAATTATTAATGTCAGCTGTGTCAATAATTGTTATACGAGTCTCTTAGAACTGAACTATTGTATGCATGCAAGTTTATGGACCACTGAAACTTGGAAAACCTCTTTAGCCTGTTGTTTGCTGTTTTTGGCTGACAAGTGCTGGACGCCCTAGTATAGTTTCCTATTACAGATGCCCAATTATCCATTTTATGGTGATTTTTGTTGCAAATAAGGCCAACTGAGTTTAGCTAATGGGTTAGCAAGAGAAACTATTAGATGAGTCCTTTGCTGGTGTTATTCCTCCCTAAAATTTCTCTTGCATCTTTATTTTCCTTGCAGAGGCACCTGCTAGACGTTCTTCACAAAGCTGCTGCAGATGATGTATTGATTATTTTATCTGTTGCAAACATATGTGGTAAATCATGTGAGAGATTGCTTGGTAGATGTATCGAGGTTATAGTTATATCTGATGTTGACATGATAACCCTGGATAAAGCATTGCCTCATCACATTGTCAAGCAAATCATTGATGCACGCAGGGAACTTGGTTTGCAAGGGCTTGATACAAGTAGTTTTCCTGATAAACATGTGAAGAGGATTCACAGGGCATTGGATTCTGACGATGTTGAGTTACTTAAGATGTTACTTAAAGAGGGGCATACCACGTTAGATGATGCATATGCTCTACATTATGCCGTGGCCTATTGCGACGCAAAGACCACAACAGAGCTTCTAGATCTAGCCCTTGCTGATGTAAACCATAGAAATCCTAGGGGATGCACTGTACTCCATGTTGCTGCGATGAGAAAAGAACCTAAAATCATAGTTTCTCTTTTAACAAAGGGAGCTAGTCCATCTGATCTCACATCAGATGGAAGGAAAGCCCTTCAGATCTCAAAGAGGCTAACTAGAGCAGTGGATTATAAGAAGCTAACAGAGGAAGGTAAAGCTTCTCCAAAGGATAGATTGTGCATAGAAATTTTGGAGCAGGCAGAAAGAAGAGATCCACTGCTGGGAGAAGCTTCAGTTTCTCTAGCTATGGCAGGCGATGATCTGCGTATGAAATTGTTATACCTTGAAAATAGAGGTAAAATATCTGGTCGATTCCAAGCTTGTCTTTTGTTCGGTCGGTCATGTTCCACTTGCTTGTTAACAATTTAGTCACCCTCATAAACTCCTTCTTGGACCAGCATCAACACCGTTCCATTTTCAATAGCTATAAGTAGGAGCTTCATGATTCAAGTACCCGTTGTTAATTGGGTCATCTTTTAGCACTTATTTTGGACCGAATGCTTCTGATACCACATGTATGTTCAATATTAACACCTAATTTTGAAAGAATGGCCAGTTTAAGTTTTTCAGATCAGGAAAAAAAAAACAACACGAGGAAGTTCTTTAGATAAGATAATAGTATTGCTGCTAATAAGTGTTAAAGAAGCTGTACTGCATCAGGAGTATGTTGACAGCTGCGCAAGGTAGACATCTTTTAGCCGGGTGTTTGTTTTGCTTTATGAGGTCCACTGCTAAGTGATTTCTCAATCTCAGTTTCTTTTTTTGGACCAGTGGGAGCTTATGTTTTAGTTCTACTTTGTCTCTCTTGTATTTTTCGGATGCTGCTCCTCCATCTTCTTTTTTTTTTTTTTTTCCATTCACTGTACGGAACCTTTAAATCTTGATCTCTGGTACTCAATTGGTGATCTGCTTGCCGCCAATGGTCTGATATTCTCCTAAAGTGTCAAAACTATAATTTTGTATTGAGTTTAATCATTAGTGCTCAATGAAAAATATATTCAGCTGTACTGCTTTTTTCCAGCATTTTAGTCACTTGTAAGCATGCCTGTTAGAGTAGTGTTAGGTTTTTGAGATTTCTTGTACTAAAAATAATTGATTCTGGATGCGTCAGTTGGATTGGCTAAACTTCTATTCCCCATGGAGGCAAAGGTTGCCATGGATATTGCTCAAGTTGATGGCACTTCTGAATTCCCATTAGCTACCATTAATAAGAATGTGGCGGAGGCTAAGAGGACAACTGTGGACCTGAACGAGACACCTTTCAAAATGAAAGAAGAGCATCTGAGTAGAATGAGAGCGCTTTCCAGAACTGGTAAGGTAACTTGAGAGTAAGTAATCTGTTTTGTTTCCATTTAGTGCCACCTTGTTTGATATCACACATCTCGCAAAAGCCTTTTATTTTTTTTGGGGTGGGAGTTTTTTTTGGAGGGTTTAAGAAGAGGAATTCATGTCCAAATAGTGTTCGTTCCTTAATCCTTACAAGTGATTGCTCTTCATGGGCCATGGAACAGCTCCACGTATAATATGAAAATTTTTTTACAAGGATTTGGGCTTCAATACCTTTCACAAATTGTCTTTTTCATTTTTCTGAGGAAAGCGGAGTTAATTTCCAATTGCCTCAACAATTGTAGCATATAGAATGAATTTGTCTGGAATCTGGTTTCCAGTTGGGCAGAAGTCCATGTGATCTCATAGCGTGGTATGCTAATTATGCACAGTGGAACTCGGGAAACGCTTTTTTCCTCGTTGTTCTGATGTACTCAACAAGATCATGGACGCTGACGACCTCTCAGAGATAGCTTACATGGGAAATGAAACTCCAGAAGAACGTCAATTGAAGAAGCAAAGATACTTGGAACTCCAGGAAGTCCTGACCAAGGCATTCAGCGAGGATAAACAAGAATTTGACAGGAATAACAACTTATCATCATCTTCATCATCAACATCCATGGAAATGATAAAGTCCAACATGAAGCTCACTTTCAGAAAGTAGGAGTTAAAAAAAAAAAAAGAAACTGTGGTAAAGGACGATATCTCCTTTTTGTTGTATCATATGTTTTATTTCAACTTTTTGCTTGTCTATGCCTGTGGGAGCTCTGTACCATATTTTTGCCCGTCCCGCATGTATAATGGAAGAAAAGGATTGAACTAAATTAGCCAATGTTGTATTCGAAGTTATAAGAAACCAAGGAATGTAAAGTGCAAAGTGGTCCTACACATCTTCTTCTTCATTTGCTTAAACGGGTAGGATCTTGCGAAGGTCCTTGAACGTCGATGGACTATATATCCTCCCTTTTCAATAATTTCCGAAATTCTTGATATTTCTTCGGATGCCTTCCAGGAATTTGGTGAAGATTGGTCCCAAGAGGACAATTATTCAGAGAGTAGTGAGGGAAGCCGCATTAGATGACTTTCCAAGGGAGTAAAATGGCAGACAACCGCCTTACGTTGTAGAGGGTTCAAGCGCACAAAACTTTTGATTAGCTAATAGCTAAAGGCCCAGAGGCCGCGATGTAGTTTAAAAAAAGTTCGTTAACTTCGTTAGAATAATAAATCTAGTTTATTATCTCTCTAAAATAATTGTACATTTAATGGAGTATGACTAATTAGTTTTATATTAATTACAATAATAATATTGATGAAAAGTTGCACAATTCAATAACAACCTGTATTAAATAAATTAGATTATACTAGACAAAATTAGATGATAATAATGACTTATCTTAAATATATAAAAGGGGGAAGGGGGAACAGCTACAGTACAGCCATGGGTCGGTTTCGATGGTAATTCTGATGACTTCGTGAGGTGTCTTGGTCTTTCCATCAACAAAATCCTCCCAATCACACAATAAAATCCATCACCCCCAACACAGGAGCGCAGGGCCCAAAAACTAGTATTAAATAAGAGCATTTTGAAGAAACTTAAAATTAAGTATATTTTTCAATTGAAAAGTATAATCAACGTATTAAAATGGGAGAATGATTAGGAAATCCTTTTAGTCAAATCCATAGATCGCGATACCATAAAAGGAAAGCCGTGCTGGGACTGCCGCCAACCGGACGCGTGGCCCAAAATTGACAGCGTCAACAGAGTTATTTGAACTTTCTAGCAAATGTAACAATAAATGTACATCTACTTTTGGCATGGCATGGCACTAAAGGAAAGGGGCACATTACGTTATCCACCTTGTCACACGGATTGGGAGCACACAACAACCTTCCTTCTTAGTGGTGAGATGTTTTTGTCGAGGCAACTTGTGTTGGTTTAATTAGTAAAACGGACCACCATTTCCTTCTTCGTGAAAGACGTGCCATTTGTAAAAACTTTTATAAGTAACTTTAATTTAATTTTGGGTGGGAGTATATTAGAATCAAATCTATCCAAATTTTCTTATACCAAAAATTGAAAAAGCAAAAGAAGTAATATGTTTTTTTTTGTCAAATTTGCTTGGGTTAGTCTTTCTTTTGGGTGAGAAATCATGACAGAGAGTTGAAGAGACATAGGACAGAAGTAGAGGTGATGATAGGGCGTGGTTAGACGAGAGATTATTCGAAAAAAGTTATTTTTTCAAAATTTTTTTTAAAACTCTAGCCACATTTTTTTCATCCTTAGATCCTGTTCGGCACTAGAATTTTTTGTCAAATTTATCTGCTACAAATTTTTTAAAAACTTTTGTTACAATAACCTTAAAAAATTTCTCAAAATTTTTAAACTATACGTTTCAAAATATTCAAAAATTTACACACTTCAAAAATTTTTTAAAAACTTTTACAGTAAATTACAGTAAAATTTTAGACAAATATCCAAAAAATCCACCTGCCAAACAGAAACTTCTTTTAATTTTCAGATGCAAGAGAGATTTGGCCACATGAAATCCATCTAATTCTCCTTTGATGATTAGGCCAATCATCTGCGTATGTGTGTAATTTTTTTAATATTTAGAATAACACTACTGTAATACTTACCAGATGATCGACGTGATCAAATTTGCTTTGTTAAAAGGATCTCTTTACTTTATCCTTACAAAAAAATGCGCTTTTTATAATGTGATGATATGCGTAATAAAAATGTTATTAAAAATATAAAAAAGAGTTAAAAAATATGTTCAAATAATACTAAAAAAATCCATGTCCGAATAGACCATACTAGGCCAAACAAAACCAATTTCTTATTCTTATCTTACGTATATAATTCAAATAAAATATAAGAAGAAAAATTTGAAAAAAGAAGCATGAAAATTGAAAACCAGTCTTGCCTTAAGCTGTTATAATGAATTTTTTTTTTTTTTTTTTATAATTTGGCTTTGGTCACGGGGTAAAAGTTGTTGTACCGTTTGTTTAAACGTATCAGTAAGAATGAAAGTAACTGAGCTCTTATAAATTTCCGTAGTGCTTGTGAAGCCAGGACGAGTTTGTTTTTATCCGCTTTCACGAGAGAGACTTCAAATTCTTAAACAACGAAAAGTTCATAAATTGAATCTGGAAGAAACGGTAATTTCAGAGAGTCAGAAGTTGAGCTGTTGCATTTAAAGTTCATTTTTCCACAATAGTTTCATGATATACAGCAAAGAAATGTGTACTAAACCAGGTGTTCTACTAGAGTAGTTAGAAGACAAAATAAAACTAATCTCACCAACCCAAGTACTCCAACCAAGAACAAGGATGAAGAACCTTGGAATTAGCTCGTAAAACTAAGAAAAACTCTATATATATACCAAGAGACAGAGCTCCGTGGTCTCCTTTTTGGGAACTGGAAAAATGGTAAACCTGTACAATACAAGAAAGTAAGCCCAAGTAGTCTAGGAACTGAAAGATGACAAAAGAATAAACAAGGATGATAAAACTGGAGAACCCTATGCTCAAATTTCTTTCCAGTTTCGAGGAGGAGCACAATTATACCTGCAAGGGGCTCATGCCATTAGTCCAGCTGGGTAACTCGCGTGCCCTGCCAGGTCTTTCGTATTCATACCCCAGCTAGGTGGCTTTGCAATCAAATTCTCCAATTCAAGAACAATCTCGGATTGAGACTTACCTGTTTCTGGCTCGTTCTCGTATATCATGTCATCCTCCATCAGCTTCTCCCACAGTATAAAATTCTCAGAAGTATTTGAAGAAGCTCTGACTAGTTGTTCCTGAAGGGGACCGCTTGATTCATGATCTGGCGAGAAGAGTATCTGGATTTCTGGGTCGACTGTGGTAAGCTCATCCTGAGGTTGAAGGTTCTTGCCATCAACAACTTTTCGAGTAGCATCCAGGCTGTTATTTGCAGCATTCATGGCCTCCGTTAAGTTTTCATTGCCTTGCGGGCCAGCCAACCTCCTTTTCTTTGAAACTTCACCGCTGCCTAGCGCCCTTTTCTGCTTCATTTTCTCAATGAAAAGCTGAACAAACAGAGGGTTTTTAAAAGCTTTTACCATGAAAATAGCCATATACTTTTGTTTACTCTCAGCAGTCCGTAAACGCTCTTTAACTGCGGCTAGGTAGTTCTCTGTATTCACTTGCTGCTGTTTGAGCCTCAGCAGTTCCAATTTCAAAGTATTCTGATCATTTCTCAGTTTTTGAAGCTCTGTTTCCGATATATATTTTGCAGAATCTAGCCAGGGCTGCCCAGCTCCTTGATGCTGCAACATTTGGGAATGTTGCTTTCTCCTCTTGATATTTTTCAGCAAATGCTTCTTCCCTTTCTGGAACTCCTCGTTTGCAAATTCCCATCTGTCCGAGTCAATCTTCCTGAACCGCTATCACAATTCAACAGCAAAACTGAAATCACTAACACAGCATACATAGTCTACCAAAAAAATAAAAAAATATCTATCCACACGAAACACCAAAAAATCAACCAAGTATTAGAATAGAGAAAAAAAGAAAAATTGACGGGAAGGGTAAGCGGACATATTCCTTTGCATGAGGAAAACTGAAATGCACCAAAGGATCTATCTCCTATGAAAAGTTAATTAAACAACCCCCCCACACACACAAAAAAAAAAAAACCCTTTTCTTTCCCGTTTACCAAGAAAAAAAAATGAAGAAAGAGTAGATTATAGAAATCCCAGAAAGTCATCGGAAAAATTAATCATCTATCTGTGCTTACATAGGTGTTGAGTTGACGAACAAAGCTGGAGAAATTGTTGTGCTTAAAATGTTTAGGGAGAAGATCCCTAGAGAACTTGTGAGGATCCCAAACAACAAAGCTGGTGTTGGTGGAACTCCAAGAAATGGTGGAGTCAGTTTCAAGGTCATCCACCATCTCAAAAGTCTTCTTCAAGAATGGCGGTGGACCAACTTCGTGCAGCCCTTGCAGCGGTTTTGGAACATCACTAAACTCTCCGCCACCACTAAAATTACTACTGACATTTCCAAAAGGGCCATCTTCATCAAGAAATACAACTGGTTCTTCTTTCACTGTCAAGATTTCTGCTTTTTCCACTTTTGGGGCGTCTTCTTCTTCCACCGGCATACTCCTCTTGAATCCCACGTTTAGTTGGTCCATCGGAAGAACAATTAAATCTTTGAAACTGGGTTTTACTAATAATGTTGAACGAGAATGGTTAGAGGAGATTGACAAGCAGATGAGAGATAAGACATGAAGGGGAAAGGGATCAAGAAACTCTGGGGCGCAAAGGGGCCTGCGACATATTGTGGCGGCACATACAGTGCTAGTATTGGATTAGAAGCCTAGAGCAGTACTTATCGTATGAAGCAAGGTATAGACTGGTATAGCTAGAGGAACGGCTGTAGTTATAGTGTGAAAGAGGGAAAGGGGTGTGGGGGTTGTTTGGAGAGGAACAGGGCGGCGTGGTGCGCTGTAACAAAATCGGCCAAATATGGATATGAGTTGACAGTGGTCGCACCAAATTTTGCCATTTGTAGCTTTGAAAAGCGCACACACATTACTCAGTCCCTCTATTTTCTAGAAACTTCATTCTGACCCCCCACCCTTGCCGTTCGCTCAGGGGTCACTTTTTCTTTGCTTTGCGCTTTCTTTTCTTCCCCTCTTAAAAATTCTGTAGGGTGCCGTGAAACCGGGGATTTTCCCGACATTGATGATCTTGAATTAGGAATAATATACCTCCCTGAGGTTTCTCCTAATGTCAATTGACACTCTTAGGAATCTTTCTAATCAAATGTTTGATTTATACTATGATTTGTAGTGTGTAGTAAGCTTAACTAGAGTGATAGATTATGTACATAAGACAAATGTACTCATGATAAACATTACCCTTGTTTGGAATTTGCTTGTAAAATCCGCTCATGGAATTTCTTTAATTTGCTAGACTAATCCCAGTCCTTTGAATCAGGAAGATGATGGTGTTTCTTATTTTATGATTTTCGTGTTTATGTTTGGGATTTAAATGGGTATTCCAGCATCGAGTCCTTGTACAATGTACTCCACCTCCTTTCGATTTTTTTTTTTCTTTTTTTACAACCTCCTCCCGGTATTTAATTATCAACAACGAAGTACGTAGAGATTTATAGCTCTTTAGCTTTTTATGGATTTAAAAACCAAACTTTTACGCTTATAAAACTTTTTTATTTACTATTTGGTCTATGTCAATTGACAGTGTTCATTATCAACCTTGAGATAACAATCCCAAAAACTGTCCAATTCATTTGTAATTGACAAAGCTTATTTCATATTTCAATCATGAGATACCAACAACACACTTTGCTAATAGGATTATGACAGTAATTAATTCACATAGATCTCTTAAACATTACACTGTCCCAATATGAAAGAATAATCAACAAAAAGGGAAATAATCTATAAACAACAATTTATGTTCATTTATTGATACATTTTTTTTAATGTTATTAACTTAATAGTCTGTCACCTCAATCACCTCCAAGTATTTTTTTCATGACCAATAACTCGAGATGATGAGCTTTTCAGTCATTTGACTCAATACGAACGAGTTTTTTGTTTTACGAGTATTACAATTAATGGGATGTCTTTAAGAAGACGCCAAGTAATTAGTTTTTTTGAAAAGAATAATTAAATCAAGAAAATGTATAAACGTGCATGCAATTAAACAAAATAATTTAATAAATTGAGACGCAGGAGAAGGTTTTAGATCACTTGCATAGAAACCAATATGTAAACTAATTAAGTGGCAGCTAGAGCACAATACACACGAAGGATCAAAGGATATTGGAGAGGGAAGAAATCGTATAAAGCTTCAAATTGAGGTTTCTCCCCCTAACGAGGAACGGTAAAATTTGGGGAGGTGGGGGGCTGATATTGCAATTTTTCAGAAGCTGCAACAAGTCCCGGTTTTCATGTCTTGCCGCTAGTGGTCATACATACTTCCCCGTCCCGAGGGGTGGCCAAATCACATAGCGGGCTGCCAAGTGGTGTCGGACACAGAAAAATATTGGACGAATCACAAATCATATTCAGGGTAATTTTGGTTGAGCACCAGAAATATAAGAGGGCCTGACCTTGTCCGTTTGGATTGCTATTTTCTCTAAAAAAAAATTATATTTCATGAGAATATATTTTTTAATTATATATATATATATCAAATCGTTACAATATATATTTATATAAAAATAACAATTCAAAAGAACTCTCTATTTTTCACTTTTAAAAAGTCCCTCGTGAATAATGGCCTTCAGGTTTCTTGGCTATTTCTTTTTTTGACTTATTGATAAGAGAATCATTAGACAAGTGAATTTTCTAAATGTCTATTATAGGTTATTGACTTTTAAATTAACTGATAAGCATTGTGATTTGATCGTGAATCAAAATGATAACATTTTAGATAAGCTAGCACGAAAGAGCTGTTTTTTTTTTTTTTTTGGGGGAAGGGGGGCTACAATGAACATGCATTTCTGTTGTTCTTTTGCAGGCGAAAAGAGTTGAGACAAACTAAAATATCCATTTCAAAAGGGACAAACAATAACCGAAGAAAGTCCTGTCAAAAATATATAGTAGTACTATAAAAAGTTAGAAAAGAAAATCCTTTTTTGGTTGCAGCAGCCAGCCACGCCACGCTACACCAGGCCACAACCTTAACCGCTTAATTGGGCCTTGCAAAATTGATTAATGCGCCGAGGCCCGCTACGTCACCGTCACCCATCCGCTTTTTGTCTGCTGCCACCATGTGACGTGGCAAGCTTCAGGGAATGTGGGTTGCCGGTCCACCGTTTAAGGGAGATGGACGCGTGGGATTGCAGGATGGGCCACCGCTTGAAATGTAGTGCTGGCTGATGTTCACTATGGGCTTTTTCTTTTTATTTTCAGTTGGAAACTTGGGCCTTTGATCTCTCAATGCGTTTTTATCACCGCGAATTTTAGATAACAAACAATTATAATTACTTTTTTAAAACAGGAATATGTCACTAGTTTTAGAGAAATAGACCGGAGTTAACAGGGACGGATTCATGAGTAGAATTCGCGTGCAAGGTTCATTGACTCGCCGACTTTTGATTGAAACAAGGTGCACAGCCCCTTGGCCAGCATCCAAACTCACCTCGCAGGTTCACCAGCTTCCACGTAACATAAGAGGCAGCAAAATCAGAGGCCTACCCTCATATTAACTTTTTTTTTTTTTTTTTTTTTTTTGTGTGCATAGATATTTGTAAGATTATAACTATTTTATCTCTTTTTCTTTAAATATTTTTTAGAACTTTACAACATAATTTGTATCTGTTTGTTAGATCTGTTCTTTGATATTCGTGTAAATTTGTTCTTTAAATATCCGTAGATATCTGATTTGATGATATAGCTACTATCATTAGTATAGATTTTAATGAATTTACCACGTTTTCTAGATAAAAAAAAAAAAAAAAAAAAAAAGAAACCTGGAACTTGGGAAAACCAAAAAAGCACGCCCACGTCGAAACTCGTCCTCAATCTTGACACGCTTCAAGCTGAGCTTTGCTTGCTCGCTCGCAACTTGTCTGTTCTCAATGACGAGCGAAGACCATCAAGTTTATCCGTTCACGAAAAAAAAAAATACAAAGAAAAAGAGAACCAGGAAGAACTACAAATGTACAGCATTATGCTGCATAAATTGGACAAGTATTTATTTAAGGTGTCATGATGATTACAGTTTCTGGAAGGCCGATTTGTTTTATTTGTTAGCACAATGACGCTATTTCGTATAGAAACTCATGATCGTATTGCACTTTTATTATTTAGTCTCGTGTACAGCTAAAACAACTCAATTCGGATGGCTAAACATCTGGTAATGTCTCAAGAAAAAGGATACGTATGAGCATTTACGTTTTTCTTTTATATAGTGCTATAGACTCACCTCCTTCTGATGTCGGTAGAGCGCACTCTAGTGCATTTGACAGCATGATGGCATTTATTTTATCTCAGGCTCTCAGAGCCTCCATTTCCCCTCTCAGTAGTCAGTACACCAAAAAAAAAAAAAAAATATGCACTTGAGATCTGTGGTAGGTGGTATGCCAACATTTCCAAACTCGTCTCTCGTCGATTGTGAATTGTAACTCTACGTGCCTTCTTCAAATTTTTTTAGCACTTATTTGATTTAGAGGTAGTTTAGTTGCCTCCGATTTTCAATGATTCAGTTGGATCTGTCCCTTTTCTCATAATATACAAATAGATGTAAGTGTTAGATTTGTCTAATTCTTAGAGGTCTGATTTAGCTGTTTCTGATTTCTAATGCATCCAGGTTGATCTGTCCCTTTATTATACACTGTAGGAATAAGTGGAAGGGTGTTTAGATCGCCAGCTACCGTTGGACTAAAATGAAAATGATTTAAGCTTGTATGCCACTGATAGTCCAGTGATACACTTTTCACCATTAGGATCGCATCCATGACACATAATTTCGAATTTGGAAGTTCGGAAACTCAAATTTTACACTATGATGTCGATTATCCAACCTCTAATCAGCTGATAACCCGTCAACTGTAAATAAAAATTTATCCAAAACAGAAAAACTTACGCCCAAACAAACAAAAAGAAATTTCTTTTTTTAACGGTCTTTACGAACGCTTGTGCTCTGTGATCAAACATCTGCCGCTGGGGCCGGCCCCAAGGGTACATCGATCGAATTGGATTGTGGATGAAGGCGGCGTACGGATTCAGTATTCTTACGCTTGTACTTATTCCAAAGCCAAATCCATTCTTGTCGAGGGCGGGAAGAGAGTACAAGAGTTCGTGTTTTGTTCGATAAGCGTACAGAAACAAGTCAAATTCACTGAAGCAACACTTTGGGCCAAACCCAAACCCACTTATTCAACTAACGGTCACTGATCCAGATACCTTGGAATTTTCCTCCCAGACTGACTGCCTTCTCCACCGTTTCAGCCCTAAAGTCCGCCATGTAAAGAGGACGTGATGACTACCACGAGAACACAGCGCAGACCCGTGCTAATACACTCTGGAAACATCATTTCAAGCTCTGGAGATCCTCTCTCAACAAGACCACTGTCACAAGCCAATAGCTACTTGGACTCGAGGCTCCTGTTCTCTAACCAAGCCCACTGCAATGCCCTGCAATTGCATGGGTGCTTGGGTTCATTGACGTTTCAGGTTTGTTACTTACTTAACTGCACCACCATCCACCAACCACTCTGCAAGCAAAATATATATTATGTATTATATATGCGCTTGTCGTTAATTTAATTTACGTGCCTCAACACACTTGAGCAATCATCAAAGCATGCTAGAATGAGTCAATTCCAACTCTACTGTGCCCCTAACTCAGCTACAATATAAGCTACTCGATCCGTTGCTCCGCCACTGTATATACTTTTAGTAAATCAACTACAAATTTCTATCCAAATTTCCGACAAAAAAAAAAAAAAAAGAGAAAAGGAGGACTGCAAAAAATATGGGAACAAGTGCCAAAGCTGCACACAAAGGGGCTAAAAGGAAATTCACTCTAAAATATATCTCTCTTTTCTTGGAGAATAAAATATATGTATCTCGTCTGTCCATGTCAAAATGCTCTTTGCCCAAATGGGAATCCGGAATGGCAGAGGCAAGCATCTTCTTCTGCTACGAATTTACAAGGCGAGTATAATATAAAGTTCCTATCAGAGTATCATCCTCAAGTCTGAAACATCATCTAGTGAAATCATTTAACGGTCAATATTGCATATGGGTTCAGCAGCCAAGCTTAATGTACCATTAATCCTCAAAGGTGCAAATAGGCTGGTGAACCTCAAAACGTTGAGCCGCGTATTGATCCATTAGAGACGTCATTGGGGCCAAGGAAAAGCAGAGAACACGTTAACTCATGGCAAACTTCTTAATATCAGTATTCTTCCCCCGCATCATGGAATTCTTTGAGATATTTGCAATCTTTCACCCGAAACCTGCTTGTCCTCTTAGTTTCCTACCATTTACCAAGACTTCAAACATTTGATTCATCAGCTGGCTTGATTCAACAAAGCTGCAGCAAGAGTGCATTGGCCATTAGCAAATGCTTCTTTGTCTATAAAATCCCTGATATCTACCTACCATCTACCTGCTGAGCACAGTTGTCTTTGGCCTTCATTTGCACCTCAGCATTGGCTCGCCCTGCAGGTTGGGAAATTGTTCGTTTGTGCAATATGAGAAAGCATCATCAAGCAGCCATATCAAGAAACAAACAACCTGTAGTTTCACCTGAAGAAGCATTGGAACAGATCACGTTTAAACTACGAGTACACCTAGATAGAAGGGAAAAAATTCCAAGCTTTACTTCCCACCCTTAGCATAATGACATTAAGTAAATACTAATTTCAAAAATTTGCACATCCATGACCCCTTAAAGAAGGGGGGGCAAAAAAAAAAGATTTAGCCTCTAGATACTAAATGTCTAAAACAAACCCAATCAAGCATGTTAGCTACTTGCTTTGAATTTTACAGTTTCTACACTGAAAAAGATGCCAAATAGTACATAATCCACAATTCAAACTCCAGGAATAATCTCTAGATTGAACAAAAACTAAATATAAAAAAAGCCTCTGGAATTACCTATTGACACCAGGATAAAACTAAATGAATTTTGATTCAAAGGTAAGACAGCAGGCAGTAGATCTTGTTCTGTAAAAGTAGACAGAAAAGCACTAGGCTAGACTTCTCGCTTTCCATCAGAAAATGAACTTCTTGAACGGTAAAAAATGTTTATTGAATTATTTTATTAAAGTTGTGGATGTACATCTACAATTAGCATATAATAAACAACAACAGAGAGTCACACTTAGCTTCCACCAAAAGCAAAAACCGATAACAGTGGTCCTAGTGTTAACCTTTCAAGCCTCGAAAGATTTTATTTTAGTAACAGCAAGTTGGTTTTCATCAAATCCATTCTACTCTTGGCTTTATGATATATAAACATCAGGAGAGAAGAAGGATAAGAAAAGCCAAGCAACATACCAAGTAACACAACAGAGGAGAGAGGTCAGCTCTCATTTTGAGTAGCTTGCAGCTTAGTGCTACAAACCGCCAAAATCCTTGGAGACTAAATAGAGCAGCAGCTCTCTGGAAACAATTGAACATTTTTACTGCAGGAATAACTGCAAAAACCAGTAATCTGTGCAGAGAATTATGCATAAATTGAAGTTGCATTTGACTGGTTGTCCTCAATTCACTGTTCAGTGACTGATGCAATTCAGCATTAAGTCCAGAGTCTCAGAGGCTTCCAACAATTTATCCTCTGAACGTTGACCTATCATATTTTGTTGATGTCAGACGGGGTATCGAGAGACTGGTTCAACTTAATTTCAGAATCCAACTTAGCTGCAAATGCCAAGGTTGACCGGAGGGCTTTCTGTACCGAGGTTGGTGCATTCAGCAGGAGTGATGTCTTTGAAAAGCTTGACATTCCTCCAGTGCTTGGTTGATCCAATGATTGATCGAATGGCTGGGAAGAAGATGCTGACCTTTGCGGCATTGCAGGGAAGAATTTGAGTCCATCAAGTGCATATTCCTTCCGTTGGACCAATGGCAGACCCACGTTAACAATGCTGCGAAGCGTGTCACGTTGGCTAATAGCCGTAGGATTGTCTACTGGAGTTTTTCCATATGAAAGAAACTTCATGGCCTGAGGCATGGACGAAGGTGAAACTATGTTTGCTGTTTTATTCACTTTTAACTCTAAGTCCGCACTGCTTTGGGCAGCTTGATTGTCAATTTTGACGCGAACTTCACTTTTCAAAGGCGAGTCAACTAACTTGCTTTTACTTACCTGCCCTAACAATGATTCACTGACCCCATAATCCCTATTAAGAGACTCATCCAAAGGACGTTTGCCAAACAACAGAAAGTTTATTCCCCTTGGCATCTTTGAAGGTGCACCCTTGGCTAGGTCATTCGACTTCTGAATGCTGTCTTCAAGGTTCCTAGTCATGCTATAGCTGACTTTGTCACTATTGTCTCCTTTAAGATGTGGAACAGCTTGTTTATGCTTACTGGTATCACCTGGTGGCGATCTCACATGCGAAATGAAGCAGATTCCTTTTGGTGTCTGAGCAGAAGGTCTATCCAGATGCTCTGACGCTTTCTTCTCTGTACTCTTACCAGAAATGTTTGCCATTACGGAGAACTT
>NC_040040.1:10910997-10970690 GCF_003713205.1 Coffea eugenioides
GACAAGAATTAATCATCACTGTTTAAAGTACTTATTTCTAAGTCACTTTCATTAATTCTATTGTGCCACCCTAACTTTTGTGATTTAGCCCAAATGTTGTAAAAAAATCCATTAATTCCATTATGATACCTTAACTTTTACAATTTAGCCCCATATGTAGTACACCGATTTCTTTAATTCTATTATTACTCCCTAACTTTTGTAATTTACCCCCATATGTAATTCACCAATTTCATTAATTCTACTATGGCACTCTAACTTTTGCAATTTAACCCCCATATGTAATACACCAATTTTATTATTTCTATTATGGCACCCTAGCTTTTACAATTTAGCCCCTATTTTTTTATTAGAAAATTGCGAATGGTATCTTGATAAACTATGCATAAATATTTTATAATTTTCTCAAACTTAAGTAATAATTTGTTATAAACTCTAAAGATATATCTTTCATTACAATAGTTATAAGGCAGGCAGGTCTTTTTATCAATGGAATAAGAAATTTATACCAGATTTATCCTTTGTACTACATGCCAAGTAGTATTAGCAAAGGAATAACAAAGTACTACAAAGTAATTAACAAAATAGCCTTCAGGGAGTGTAGTTTATGGGCAAATGAGCATTATCTATTCAAAGTACCAACTTTTTATGGGCATTTTACTCTCAAACATATAATTTATGATAAATTTATAAATGTTTGTAAGTAAAATTAAAAAGTGTTACACTGATTTCTTACAAAACGAAAACTGGCAGGTTATCTTTTCAACATAAATTAAATTTTTTTAAAAAAAGAAATGGCCCATAAAGTACCAACTCTTTGTGGGTTTCCTCCATTACATGAACAAATATTCTGCTCTTTATGGGCATTTCACTCTGAATCATTTAATTTATGTTAAATACATAAATGTTTGTAAGTAAAATTCAAAAAGTGTTGCACTAATATTTTTATGAGAGGGAAATTGGTAGGTTTTGTATTTAACATAAATTAAATATGTGAAAGCAAAAAAAAAAGAAATTACCCATAAATCTATGTCTTGCAAATCTATACTAGTAAAATAGTTTCAAACAAAATTAAACATTAAAATAAACTGTAATTTATACACATTAAAATATCTGTAATTTATACACATTTTGCAACTACTACTTTGTGTTTTCTCTGTAATGAATTTTTTAACTATTGAGAACTTAAGTTTTGTCTTGCAAATCTATACTAGTACAATAGTTTTAAACAAAATTAAACATTAAAATAAATGTTTGAAAAAGAACAAAAGCACATTTATTACTTGCAGTAATGTACCAAAATTTTCTCAACCATTATCAATATTTTCACAAAACTATTAAAAACTAGCAATTGACAATATTAAAAACTAGCAATTTAATTAGTGACGACTTTTCTTGTCATTATAATCTTGAATAAATTAGTGATAACATTATGTCATCACTAAATTTTCTTTGATTTTGACTTAACAATAATGTCTTATTAATAGCATTTGATTATTTTTAATGAAAGTCTGTTATAACCATAGAATTTGACTTTCGTTATTTTCAATTAATGATGTACTTTAGTGCTGCAATTATAAAAAATTGTAGGGCTAAAATATTTGCAAATTATAAAAGTATATTTTCACTTATATGTAATTAACAAATTTTGCCACCTATATTGATGAAAATTTGTGTTTTTGTACTAAAAAATAAAGAATAATACTATAGCAATAAATCTATGCTTCAAACCAAATTAAAAATAAAAAAAAAACATGATGATTGGTCTTAAATGTTGGGAAAATGATTATTTTTATTGAAACTATGTTATAACCATATAATTTGAGTTTAATTATTTTCAATTACATGATGTTCTTTAGTGCTGCAATTATAAGAAATTAGTATAAAATATTAGCAAATTATAAAAGTACATTTTCAATTATATGAAATTAACAAATTTTGCCACCTATGTTGATGAAAATTTTTATTTTTTGCTAAAAAATAAAGAATAATACTATAGCATTAAAATCTATGGTTCAAACCATATTACAAATCCAGAAAAAAAACATGATTTTTGGTATCAAATGGAGGGAAAATGAGTGAAGTCAAAATTTTGATCAAATCATAGTGAAAGTGCCGCGCAACAAAAACAATATCCAAAGCAAAGCAAAGACCAAAGCAGCGGAACACATTCTGAAAACAAAAGCAACGGAACACTTGGTCTGAGTTAAAGCAACGGAACACTTGAGCAACACAAACTTTCACCGAGCTGAAACAAACAAGCTTCTGCACTGAGCACAAAACAGAGCTTCCGCACGGCACCTGATACTTTCACCCACACAACAAATCTTCTCACCAGCATCACCATGGCTGTCCAGCATTAAAGGGCAAGGTTTTCATTGGAAAGGTTCATTTTTCTCTCTCCTATACATTTTCCCCAATTTTTCCAAATCCCTAATATTCTACAATATTTTTTGCAAATTTCTGCCCAAAATCTTTTAGCAGCTCTTGATTATTAGATGCTATCATAGCTATGTTGTTATTTACTTGATCATTTTCTCCAATTGCTTTATGGCCCTAATTTTGATAATAGGTTTTGGCATATCCTCTAGTTTTCTTCGTCAACCATATTATCACATCACTAAATGGCTTTCTGATCTTAGCCGGTGACCACAATTTCATTTAGCTATGGTTTGTTTTTCAATTTACTTGACCGAGCTCAGGTAGGACATTAGGAACTATGATGAGTCAATTTCAGGCTAATTGTAAAGCGCATAGCCATCAGTGGAAGCTTTAAGGACTTTCACTAACCTGGAATTGGATGTTCTCATATTTAGTTCAAAGTCACGTATTCCTTAAAAGATATGAGCAATTTGAAAACCTGTCTTTCTTGTTAGTAAACTGATTATGCTCAAAGTCCTCTTTTTCCTAAAGATACTCTAGATTCTAAGTTTGTTAAAAGGAGATGCTAAATTTATCTTTAATGGATGTTAAAGAGGCTGGTGGAGAAGGTCTATGCCTTGTATTCAAGTCCTTACAGATGCATGCCTTTTTTCCTTTTTGCCTCCTCTTCTCTTTTTGCGAGACTTTTCTGCTGCCAATAGAGTGGTGCACAGAAGCTAGAAGTACCTGTTCAGTGGTATGCAGTTGTCATTGTGCATTGCCCTTGCTTCTGTTTTTCATTTTTTTTCCCTCCCCTGTAACGTTTTCTTTGACTTTGAATCTATGTATTCTGTGCATTACTGAACACTTACAATCTTCATGGTCAAAATTTCTATATGTTACGAGGTTTGATTGTACAAAAATAGAGCATATGAGTTTTGACTGCATGCTCTTTTTTTGCCGTGCAAAAAAGATTGATCTTATATGGCTCTGTAAGTATAATGGGAGTAGATTGGTCAGTATGTGAGGAACTAAAGCAGAGAATTAGATAAGGAAGAACTGGCCCTGAGTGGGAGACAGATGTTGACTCCATTTTTGTTAAATTCTCCAGATAAAAAGTAATCTGATGGTTCGAATGGTAATCTGATGAATGTAGGCAGACAGATAGTTGATTTTCATGGAGAGATGGTCCTATTGGAGAATTACAGTGCTCTTAACTACACTGATATTTGCCTGTTGTCTATTTCTTACACCTTGTTGATGTATTTTAGAAAGCGGTGAATGATATGGTGCCTTTTTGACAACTAAGTTCAGTGAATTATTTGGTTTTGGATGATGATATGATAAACATTGCTACTCAAGGAGGAAATCTTATTATTGCATTCCAATGTTATGATAAGTTGTTCATCTCCTGTCTGTGTTACCCTCTGTCATTCTAAAGTATTTGGGATCCCTGCATAGGTTCAGTCTTTCTTAATAAAATTTAATTCCAATGCTATTTATATATCTGTACTGAGCACCTTTTTAAATGCTGAACTCTTAGAAGTAGCTTCTGCTGAAAAAGGGATAGCAAACAACAGTTGTTTAGCCTCATTGTTTGCTTTAGGTTGGAGTGGCAGATTAGTTTTTCTTTATTATGAGCAATCAGTACGAGATATCTATCAATCATAATCAGAACCGGGCTCCCCACTGTTTGGTCTTCATACCGTTGGGGATCTTGTGTTCCATTTCCAGTACATTTCAAGGAACTGTAGTACATAATTAGAGCTGCTGACCCATTATAATTAGCAGAATTATTAGTGAGTACACCTTTTAAATTGATGAATTTGCCTATTGATGTGAAATGCCAATATGACTAGGTGCTACAAAAGGTAGCAAGATGTGGAAGTCCATTTAATGAAACCATTCTCAGTAATGACTTCTAAAAAAATAACAAGAATTTTTTGGTTAATTCTAGAATGTTTTAGTTCTTACATGACCAACAAAGGTGAATCTTGGTATTTTTTTAGCAATACATTACATACAACATTTCCAAAATGTATGATGCTTTTTTTTTTGGGTCAAAAGTCAACTTCATATATGTAACACAGTATCATTCAATGTCTGATGCTGGATATTGGAAAGATATGTATCAAACATTTCAAACTGGAGGAGCTACTTGTTCATCTTATTATGCCAAAAAAAAAAAATCTCCAGATATACTTTTCTGGTTGTATCTCAAGGTTCAGGGTGGGAAAAATGGCATTTAAAATAGAAAACAGAAGAAAGAAAACATAACTCTAGTAAGTTGACTGTGTGAGTTATTTTACATCTGAACATGTGAATAAATTTCTGCTGTGAATCAGTTTCCTAGCCTTAAATGAACCGACACATGAGATAGATGAAAATATCTTCTAGAAATTATTATTGCTTCAATCAAACTCACATACTTTAATCTCTCGCTCTCTCTCTCTCTCTCTCTCTCTCTCTCTAGAATTAAATCTGAAGACTTAATTCCTACCACTAATTATACAAGACATTAGTGGCTTACCATATAATTGGGGATATTCTTGATAAACAGGGTTGGTGACAAAAGCACTTGACGTTTTCTCCCAGTTGCATTTCAGACCAGATGTAAGGAGGTTCTTGTAAAGGCACATACTGCTGCATCTGGAGCTGTGCTAAGATTGCAAATAGCTCCTGTTCTTGGTAGGAAAAGGAAACCAATTGAGTGGTCTGAGTTTCAGGTACTGTTCCTTCTTACCATTATTCAGGCTTGAAATTTATATTTGTGCTTTACTCTTCTATTATTTCTGCGTTGGGCATCTTCCCTTTACAAATATATGATGCCTGATCCTATGTTTTTTGAACATGTAGTGTGCTGTTAGCTAGCAAAATCAGCCTATGAAATTGATTATTCATGTTATGGCTTTATCTTTTGTTTGCCAAACTTTTGCATGTATACTGTGGCTGCAGATTCTATTTAGTTTGTTGCCTTACTAATGCATTTGTACTTGAGATGGTTGATTTTTGCTAAAAATATGTTTTACACCTTGGATCCCATTGCTGGTATTTGAGGAGTTTAAATTTAGTTCATATTACATTGCATTTGTTTTCTATATAATGTGGCGGTCATATTCTTTATGGTAGGATAAAGGGCTGCAACAATATGGACAGGAGTTGGATGTCTATTAAGAACTACCTAGACCCCAAGTATTTAGATGGAGTTGATGAATTTATTAAGTTTGCTTTTCTAGGCAAGGATCCTAATTGTAAACTGCCATGTCCTTGCAAAGTATGCAATAATTTTGAGGATCAAACTAAGGAAGTCATGGCCAATCACTTGTGTCGAGGAATTGTTGATAGTTATACTAGGTGGATATATCATGGCGAAGGGTTTGAATCTGATGATGAGGATGATGACATAGAAATAAATGACAACGATAGTGACTTTGACAGTATGGAGGAGCTGTTAAATGATGTAGGAGTTGCTAACTTTGGTGAGAGTTGGAGACATTCACCGGAACTTGATACGGGTGCTTGTACCGAGAAAGAAGGAGAAGCAAGTAGGTTTCTAAGATTATTATCGGAGGCTGAAAAATCTCTATACCCAGGCTGTGAAAAGTATTCAAAACTCTCGTTTATTGTCCATATCCTCCACTTGAAAACAATGAATCGGTGGACTTGTAAATCTACTGATATGTTGCTGAAGTTCTTGCATCAAGTATTTCCTACAGCTTTGATTCCCAGTTCATATTACGAGGCAAAAAATTTCATCCGTGAGTTGGGGCTGAAGTGTGAAAAGATCCACGCCTGTGAAAATGATTGCGCACTCTTTTGGAATGAAAATAAAGGCCTTGATCATTGTCCAAATGAAAAATGTAAAGCACCGCGGTATAAATCTCCAAATTCCAAAATACCTAGAAAGGTGTTGCGTTATTTTCCATTAAAACCAAGGCTGCAAAGACTGTTTGTGAACAAAGAGATTGCTCGGGATATGAGGTGGCATAAGGAGAGACGTGTAGATAATGAGAACATGATGCGACACCCTGCTGATTCATTAGCTTGGAAGGATTTTGATAGAAATCACAAGTCCTTCGCTGAAGATCCTAGAAATGTGAGGCTAGGACTTGCTAGTGATGGCTTTAATCCCTTTGGAACCATGAGCAATTCATACAGTATATGGCCTGTTATCCTTGTTCCTTACAATCTACCTCCTTGGAAATGCTTAAAAGATCCATTTTTTTTCCTATCAATGATTATTCCTGGTCCCAAAGCACCTGGAAATGACATTGACATATTCTTTAGACCACTAGTTGATGAGTTAAAAGAGTTATTTGCCACTGGTGTGGAGACATATGATGCCTTCAGGGAGGAGAAGTTCATGTTACGTGCAGCACTTTTGTGGACAATAAACGATTTTCCAGCATATGGCTATTTGTCGGGATGGAGTACAAAAGGGTACAAGGCATGTCCTGTGTGCTTAGATGAGACGACTAGTCTATATCTTAATAATGGTCACAAATGTTGTTACATGGGCCATCGCCGTTTTCTACCTATTGATCATAAATGGCGTCGAGAAAAAAAACAATTTAATGGAGAAAGAGAACATAGACAGCCTCCTAGGACCCTATCAGGTGAGGAAGTCCTCCAACAACTTCTTCGTATTGAGCAAGTTGAGTTTGGCAAGGCACCTGATTTGCTGCAACAGAAGAAAAGAAAACGCGTGCAGAACAGTTCAAATTGGAAGAAGATGAGCATATTCTTTGAACTTCCATATTGGAGTACCAATAAAATTAGACATAATTTGGATATTATGCACATTGTCAAGAATGTATGTGAATCTTTGGTAGGTACATTAATGAATATCCCTTCGAGAACTAAGGACACATGGCAGGCTAGGGAGGATTTAAAAGAAATGGGATTAAGGGAAGAGTTGCATCTACAACCGGGAGGTGGCGTATCTAAAGTTATGTCACCTGCATGTTACACTTTATCACGCCTAGAGAAAAAGAATTTCTGCCAGTTTTGAGCACTATCAAGTTCCCGGATGGCTTTGCTTCAAACATTCCTCGGTGTGTGAAGACCAAGGAGTGTCAACTTTTAGGAATGAAGAGTCATGACTACTATGTGTTCATACAATGACTTCTTCCACTAGCAACTAGAGGAATGCTGTCAAAAAGATGTATCTCAGATTTTAGTAGAGATCAGCAATTTTTTTCGAAAAATTTGTCCTCGAACTCTCTATCTAGATGAGCTGGAAATGCAGGAAAAAATATTATTTTAATACTATGCAAACTTGAGAAAATTTTTCCTCCAAATATCTTTGATGTAATGGTCCATTTACCCACTGAATCCAGGATTGCTGGACCAGCCCAATACCGGTGGATGTTTCCATTTGAGAGGTACATGCCTCTTATTTTTAATAATGCCTATTTGATTTACCTCCAATTTTCTTATTTTCTAACAACTCGGGCTGAAAAAATTTTTGGATAGAAAAATGGGTCAATACAAAGGCTATGTGAATAATAGGGCACGACCTGAAGGCTGTATAGCTGAGCGCTACTTGGATGATGAATGTCTTACATTCATTTCCAGGTATTTGCATGATGTTCCGACTAGGTTTAATCAAACGGAACGAAATATGGAGAAACACGAAGCTGCTGGAAAATTATCTATATTTTCTAGCTTGGCTCGGCCCTTTGGGGCAGCACTGATTGGTTATCTAAGTGAGGTTGAATTGCAAAGAATACACCTGTTCATCTTGAAAAATTGTGAAGAAGTAGATGATTACATGAGGTAATAATATACTTTAATGTTAAATCTATGCCGTGTTCTATAATATGTTCTTCATTGCTTGTAATTTAAAGTATTTTGATTAGAATATAGTGAACTGATAGGGTATAATTTGTTAGTAATTTTATTATTAATTTCCCCTTTCATCCCTGATAAATATTGTGTTAATTGCACATATCTACTTATATTTGGTTTGTGGCCTTTATTTTAGGGATAGAACAGAAAACTACCAAACATGAGGGATTGTCTGGAGAAAATTGAGTCTTCAAGCGAGTCACAGGCCAGGGCCACAGTGCTGAAAAGAACTGGACTCCCATCCCTTTATTCTTGTTGACCAAGAGGTTTACAACCGGAGACTTAGAGAACTTGAAGGCTTGGGCCTTTGACTTCAGTGGGGACCACGGAGGAAAGGAAAAGGGCTTTGGTCCTTTGGTTCTAAAAGGAAACAAAAAAAACAACGTACAAAGCCTAAGGGAACTAAGAAGAAATGGGGCAGCTTTTGGCCAATTGGTGGGGACCACTGGATCTCTTTCCTTTGGCTTTAAATAGATAGCTAACGTACAGAAGACGGACGGCCAGCTTTTAGTTCTTTTGCTTTAGTTCAGTTTTTAGTTTTCCTTTCTTTTCCTAGGACTGGCCTCTGACACACGCCAGGTGTTTGACAATATTCCTCAACGGGGAAAACATCCTTCATTCCTTACTTTTTAGTACAAAACAATGCCTTCGCAATTTATTAACTCGTGTGATGATTTAATTATGCGGCGTGGCTAAGTCTTCCATCTAGTCAAGGGTCAACTCGACGGCGCAGTCCCGAAAATCTGTGAGATCTAATTAGTTTTCACGCGTTCCTTAATTTATTCATATTTGCACATTGCCTGCTTGTATTTTCATGGGATTATTTTATTAATTGGATGTCAAGGGCCCGATGTTCAATGTGATTTATTAATCTCGTGCCAATTTAGTCAATTAAATCCGTAATTGTTTGATTGATTAATATTAGTGGCAACTGGTGTGTTTACACATTAGGGGAACGTGCAATCTAATTTAAATAACCCTCGTAGCGTGTTATTGGTTAGGGCTAGGTTTTTCTAATATTAATGCAATTGGGAAATTAATTCCTATGGTCGTACCTAGGAGTATTTGCTGATTAGGGGTAATCAACGGTCGTACCTTGGTTATCTATAATTTAAGGAAAAATTGGTCATCAGACTATAACTAGCCTATTAATAAATTAAGTGAACCTCTCCTGCATCAATGATCGGATAAATGGACTGTGCCTGAGTAGTTGCATCCTTGGCTAGAATTTATTTATTCCTGACTAAATTCCTGCTATATTTGTGCTAGTGATTTATTCATTTTTAATTAAATTGTCTAATTATTTTTAGTTTCATTCCGGTAGAATCCTCCCCCTTATCAATTGGACTTTAAAAAGAGACAAATATCTCCAGTCCCTGAGGAGACGACCCTACTTGCCACTGTCTACTATTCAGTAATTTTTTGTCAATTAATTAATACTGGTATATCGGATTAAGCAAACTCTTCGGGAACAGGGTGAATCAAGTAACCCATTGCACACCTAGAGTCCCTGCTCCAGTACCTAGGATTAATTATTGACTGCTTTTAGTGGTAGCTAGGTTCTATATTTATTACTATTATTGCACAGGCTGACGACCTGTCAATTTTTGGCGCCGCTGCCGGGGACTGGCGTTATTATTTGTTTCTTTTTAAATTCAATTTTATCCTGATTTTCTGATTTTCTTCTAGTGTATGCCTCGATCTTGTCGCATAGGTGATTTGGTTTTTGATCCTGAGGTAGAGAAGACCGCGCGTAGAACGAGAAAGGAAACCAGACAGCTCAGAGAAGGGCACTCTAGTGCTACATCTCAAAGACCCGAGTCAGAAGTTGAACCAACTAATTCGTTTGGTAACACTTCGAGTGACTCTGACCAGGAGGAGTTCACCATGGCTAATGCACAAACATTAAGGGAGTTGGCTGCTCCTGATTTAACTCAGCAGCCTTTGTGCATTACTTTCCCCGCTTTAAATGACAACATTCCATTTGAACTAAAATCTGGTCTGATTCAGCTTTTACCCTCTTTTCATGGTTTACCAGGTGAAGAGCCGTATAAGCATCTGCAGGAGTTTGATGTCGTGTGCAATAGTATGAAGCCCCCGGGAATCACAGAAGAGCAGATAAAAATGAGGGCATTCCCCTTCTCCTTGAAAGATTCTGCGAAGGACTGGCTGTACTACCTGTCACCAGGTAGCATCACCACGTGGGACCAATTGAAGAAAAAATTTCTGGATAAATATTTTCCTGCGTCCAGGGCTGCGAGTCTAAGGAAAGAAATTTGTGGGATCAAGCAGCACCCCGGGGAGTCACTTTACGAGTATTGGGAACGGTACAAGAGCTTGTTGCGCAGGTGCCCCCATCACCAAATAAGTGAGCAGTTGATCATACAATATTTCTATGAGGGGCTCATTTTTAGAGACAGGAGCATCATTGATGCTGCAAGTGGAGGGGCACTGGTGAACAAAACCCCTCAGGAAGCACGGGAGTTAATAGAGGGGATGGCAGAGAATTCACAGCAATTCAGTACAAGAGAGGATGTCCCAATACGTAGGGTGAATGAGATAGAGACACCCTCTGTGCAGCAGCAGCTAAATGAGTTGACTGCATTCGTTAGGCAACAGGCTGTGAGAAATGCATCACAAGTCAGGGTATGCGGGATTTGCACTGGTATAGGTCACTCTGCAGACATATGCCCAATGATTCAGGAAGAAACTGCAGAACAGGTGAACATGGCTGACCACGCGCCCGCGCCAAGGAAGCAGTACGACCCTTACTCGAGCACCTACAACCCCGGGTGGAGAGATCATCCCAACCTCAGTTATGGAGGGAATAGGCAACCCAACTTTGCACAGAACAGGCAGTCTAACTTTGTGCCAAATAAGCCACCAGGGTACCAGCAGCAATACCAACCCCGACCACCTCCGCCCCCTCAATCTGGTTCATCTATGGAGGAGATGATGAAACAAATGATGACAACCATGGCGCAAAATCAGCAAAGGACGGAGGTAACTATTATGCAAAATCAGCAAAGGACGGAGGCAACCGTTATGCAATATCAGCAAAGGACAGACTCCGAAATACAGGATATAAGGAATCAGATAAGTCAAATGGCCACAACAATCAACCGCTTGGATGCCCAAAATCAAGGTAAACTGCCATCTCAACCGGAGTTGAATCCGAAGAACGTGAGCGCAATGACCCTAAGGAGTGGGAAAGAAATTCAGGGGCCTGAATCTGTGATTCCCAAGGACAAGGATGAAGAGAAAATCGAAAATGAGCTTGGAAGGGAGGGCAGAAATGGTGCAGATCCAAAGGTACTCCCTGACCCAATAATTACAGTTAAAACTAACCCACCTCCTTTCCCCAGCAGGTTGGAAAAATCAAAGAAGCAGGATAAGGAAAAGGAGATTTTGGAGGTTTTTCGCAAGGTTGAGATAAACATCCCCCTCTTAGACGCCATCAAACAAGTACCAAAATACGCCAAATTCCTAAGGGACTTGTGTGTCAACCGAAGGCGGTTGAGGGGAGATGAACGGGTCATAGTTGGGGAAAATGTGTCTGCGGTCCTGCAGAGAAAGCTCCCACCCAAGTGCGGGGACCCAGGTATGTTTACTATTCCCTGTAAGATAGGTAATACTGTGATCAGAAGGGCCATGTTGGATCTGGGAGCATCAATAAATGTCATGCCTAAGTCTATCTATGCTTCTCTAAAATTAGGTCCATTAAAAGAAACTGGAATAATCATTCAATTAGCTGACCGAACTAATGCATATCCTGATGGGTTGGTTGAAGATGTGTTGGTAAAAGTTAATGATTTGGTGTTTCCAGCTGATTTTTATGTACTTGATATGGATGATGATCACTCCCCTGATCCCTCACCTCTGTTATTGGGTAGACCTTTTATGAGCACAGCACAGACGAAAATTGATGTTAATAAGGGTATTCTGTCCATGGAGTTTGATGGGGAAATTGTGCATTTCAATATCTTTGATACTATGAAATATCCCTCAAACTCCAACTTTAGCTCAGTTTTCTCTGTGAGTGCTATTGACCCTGTAGTGCAGGAAGTGTTTGAAACTGTTGGCAGGGATGAGTTAGAGGTGGCTTTAACAAAGCACCTCGAGTTGGAGACAACTCCTGAGGTGGAGTGGAGCGAGGATCTAAAATGCACAATAGGTGCATTACACTCATTGCCGACCACCACAAAAAGGTATGAAGCATCACCTATTTTTATTCCTGAACCTCACCAGAGGGTATTGCCATCTGTGGTGCAGGCACCGGAATTGGAGTTGAAACCCCTACTAGAGCATCTGAAATATGCATATCTGGGTGATAATGAGACACTCCCGGTGATTATCTCATCGGCACTGTCAAAAATCCAGGAAGAGAAATTGATCCGGGTTCTTCGGGAGCATAAAGAGGCGATAGGCTGGACAATCGCAGACATTAAGGGGATCAGCCCTGCCATCTGTATGCACCGGATTAGGCTAGAGGACGATGCCAAACCTGTTAGGCAGGCTCAAAGAAGGCTCAATCCCCTCATGATGGAAGTTGTGAAGAAAGAAATTTTAAAATTGTTGGATGTGGGGATTATTTTTGCAATCTCTGATAGCCCTTGGGTGAGCCCGGTCCAGGTAGTCCCAAAGAAGGCAGGAGTGACGGTGGAGGCCAACCAAACGGGTGAGCTCGTGCCAGTGCGCAAACCCACGGGATGGAGGCAGTGTATAGACTACCGTAGGCTGAACGCCGTCACTAAAAAGGATCATTTCCCTCTCCCTTTCATTGACCAAATGGTTGAACGTTTAGCTTGTAGGGCTTATTATTGCTTTTTGGATGGATTTTCAGGATACTTTCAGATAGCAATTGCCCCGGAGGATCAAGAGAAGACAACCTTCACGTGCCCGTTTGGGACCTTTGCCTACAGACGAATGCCATTTGGGTTGTGCAATGCACCTGCGACTTTCCAAAGATGTATGGTAAGCATCTTTTCTGAGTATGTTGAGAAAATAATAGAAGTTTTCATGGATGATTTCAGTGTGTATGGTGATAGTTTTGATACGTGTTTAGATAACCTGAAATTAATCCTGATAAGGTGTATAGAGACTAATCTTGTGCTTAATTGGGAAAAATGTCATTTTATGGTTGAGCACGGGATAGTCCTGGGTCATATTGTATCGTCTAAGGGCATAGAAGTAGACAAGGCTAAAATAGACATTATTTCTGCATTACCTTACCCCGCAAGTGTGCGGGAGGTGCGCTCTTTTCTTGGACATGCAGGTTTTTATCGAAGGTTCATCCAGGATTTTTCAAAAATTGGAGCCCCGTTGTTCCAACTCCTACAAAAAGATGTAGCCTTCGAGTTTGATGATAAGTGTGAGAGAGCCTTTAACAAGCTGAAGGAATTGTTGACTTCACCCCCAATCATCCAATCCCCCGATTGGAATTTGCCATTTGAGATTATGTGCGATACCAGTGATCATGCTGTTGGGGCTGTACTGGGGCAAAGAGTAGGAAAGGCGGCTCATGTCATCTATTACGCATCCCGGGCCTTGAATGGAGCCCAGTTGAATTATTCCACCACTGAGAAGGAGCTTCTTGCAGTTATTTTTGCTTTGGAAAAATTTAGGTCATATTTGTTAGGTGCTAAAGTGATTGTATTTTCTGATCATGCAGCATTAAGGTACCTGATGACCAAGAAAGATGCAAAGCCGAGGCTCATCAGGTGGATATTGCTACTACAGGAATTTGACCTGGAAATAAGGGATAAAAGAGGCTCAGAGAATTTGGTAGCTGACCATCTGAGTCGTATACCCGTTGGAGAGGATAATGAACCATTGAGGGATGCATTCCCTGAAGAGCACTTATTTTCTTTAAATTCTCAGTTGCCTTGGTATGCTGATTTAGTCAATTATTTGGTAACTGGTAATTTTCCTGCAGGTTGGCAAAAATCGAAGAGGGACAAATTGAAGAGCGACGCCAAGTATTTTATCTGGGATGACCCATACTTATGGAAGAAATGTGCAGATCAGGTGATGAGGAGATGTGTAAGTGAAATGGAATTTCAATCGATTTTAGCTTTTTGTCATACTTTTGCCTGTGGAGGTCATTTTGGACCCAAGAGAACTGCTCATAAGGTTTTAGAAAGTGGATTTTATTGGCCTTCATTGTTTAAGGATGCCTATGTGGTTTGTAAGTCATGTGATCGCTGTCAAAGGGTAGGTAATATAGCCCGTAAAGATCATATGCCCCAAGTCCCGATGATTTTTGTAGAAATTTTTGATGTCTGGGGTATAGATTTCATGGGGCCTTTTCCTACTTCATTTGGTTTTCTGTATATTTTGCTGGCAGTTGATTATGTGTCTAAATGGGTGGAGGCTAAGGCCACTCGAACTAATTACTCGAAAGTGGTTGCAGATTTTATCAGGTCTAATATTTTTGTGCGATTTGGAATGCCAAGAGCTATTGTCAGTGACAGGGGAACGCACTTTTGCAACAAAACCATAGCTGCGTTATTTCGCAAGTATGGTGTACTCCACAGAGTCTCGACGTCGTATCACCCCCAGACCAATGGTCAAGCGGAGGTGTCGAATCGGGAGATAAAGTCCATCTTGGAGAAAATGGTGCGCCCCGATAGAAAAGATTGGAGTCAACGGTTGGAAGATGCACTCTGGGCCTATCGGACGGCATACAAGACACCTATAGGGATGTCTCCCTATAGGTTGGTATTTGGTAAGCCGTGTCATCTTCCAGTAGAGTTCGAGCATAAAGCATTTTGGGCGGTTAAGCAATGCAATATGGATATTGAGGAGGGCGGAATCCAAAGGAAGTTACAATTACAGGAGTTGGAGGAGATCCGCAATGAAGCTTATGAGAATGCGGTAATTTATAAGGAGAAAAATAAAATTTTTCATGACCAACAGATCTCAAGGAAGACATTCGAGTGTGGGCAAAAAGTTCTGCTGTACCACTCCAAATTGCAGTTATTTCCAGGTAAATTACGTTCTCGTTGGATTGGCCCTTTTGTTGTGACTAATGTCTTCCATTATGGTGCAGTCGAGATCCAAAGTTTGAAAGCTGAGAAGAAATTTGTAGTGAATGGTCATCGTCTCAAACCGTATTATGAAGGGGTTCCAACTGAACGGGTGGAGGTGATGCACTTGGAGGATCCTACTTGCTTAGTTTAAGCAAATTTTTGGACAATGTCTAGCCAAAGACATTAAAGAAAGGCGCTCATTGGGAGGCAACCCAATTGTTTCTTTTAATTGTTTGTTGGTTTCGTGTCATTGTTTAAATCTGTTTTCCTTGAATTGACTGATTTTGGGTGTTATTTTCATTTTTGCTGATTTGTAGGCAACCTTCAGTCATGACGTGCCCGCGTGGTGATGTGCAGGACGCTCACGATCAGGAAATTCTGAAACTTCTGGGAGCTCTCCTGCCCTCATGACGTGCCCGCGTGGTGATGTGCGGGATGCTCACGATCAGAAATTCTGAAACTTCTGGGAGCTCTCCTGCCCTCATGACGTGCCCGCGTGGTGATGTGCAGGACGCTCATGATCAGGAATTTCTAAAACTTCTGGGAGCTCTCCTGCCCTCATGACGTGCCCGCGTGGTGATGTGCGCTCACGATCAGAAATTTCTGAAACTTCTGGGAGCTCTCTTGACCTCTTGACGTGCCCGCGTCACGTTCGCGGGAAAGGTAAGGATTTGAAAAAATATTTCATTATTATTATTGTTATTATTATTATTATTATTATGCCTTTCAGTAAAAGAAGAAGAAAGATTATTTAAAAAAAAAAATTTTAATAATTATAAATTAAAAAAAAATATTAATAAGAAGTTGGAAATTTTTCCTCTTAACCGTAGCAATTTCTTTTCTAAAAAAGAGAAAAAAAAAAAAACCAATTTTTCCCTCTTTTCTTTCTTTCTTCTTCTTTCTTTCTTTCTCTTTTCTTTCTTTCTCCCCTGCTGCTCCCCTGCTCTCTGCGCACGCCACAGCCGAAGCCATTTACCGCCACTGCCGCCGCACGCTCGACCAGCCCAAGTCGCTCTGTCCGCCGCCCGTGCCCACCGCCATCTCAAACTCCACCGCGCGCCACCAGTCTGCGCCGCCGACCAACCAGCTCTCTCTCTCCGCTGCTGTCCGCCGCCAGATCTGCTTCGCCACCAGCAGCCCACAGCTCCAGCTCATCCTCCGATTCCTCCACTTCCACCACAGTCGCGCGAGTCGCTGGGCGCTGCCGCTGCCCTGCGCACGTCGCCCACAACCACTCCGCGCGCCACCCAGCCCTCTCCGCTGCGCGCCGCCGCCGCTGCTCAGCACACACGGACGCCGCAGCCTTTTTCTCCTGTTGCCGCCCGAGCTGCCAACTCCGCTGCCCCATCTCGCGCGTGGCGAGCCATCCACCAGCGCAGCTCCCTCGCGCGCCTCGCCCCTGCTCACGGCCGCAAGACCACGCCTCCACCAGCGAATTGCCGCCCACTACCAGCCCTCCCTTCACCGCCCAATCTGCTCTGACGCCATCTTGCAGCACCAGCGGAGGTATTTGAATCTTGCTCCCCAATTTCTCCAAATCAATTGGTACTATCTGGGCTCGTCCAGAGTTAGCCGTGTGAAGGTCCTTTCTTCAATTGTGTGAGTTTCCACCAGTGGTACTGGTTGGATTATTTTTGCTTGGACTGGTTAATTCTTTTGGGTTGGGTGAAATTGTGCATTTAATTGGCCATCTGGAGCCACTTGTTGGGAATCTGGGGGAGCTATAATACTGCATTGGCGTAACTGTCTGAGTGGCTGTGTTTAATGTGTTGTTACTGTCCCCTTGCTGCACTACAATTGCTGAATATGAGTTAGCACTTTCCTTGGCCAACTGGAGCCGTTTAGTGAGATTTTAAGTGTGTTGCAATGCTATGATTATTTGTTCGATTTGGAGATGACATTTTGAACATCACGTTGCTTGGGAATATTGCTTGAATTGCTGGATAACTCGCTGGGGTTTCTCTTGAGATTTTGGTTGAGTTATTTCTGAATTGCTTGTTGATTACTTGCTGGAACTCTTTTGTTTGCTATTGGCTAGGTTACTACTGGGAGATTTTTGCTTTGTCAATTGCTGGTTTCTATACCTGTTGGATTTTCTGTTGCCTTGAACTTACTGTTGGGGGACATGGTGAGACCAAAATCATCCTCTAGATCTAGGGCCTCTCGTTCTCAGCCCCCTCCACAGGCCTCTATTCCAGTCAACTCACCTATCAACCTCCTCTCTTCTTCTAATGTGCGAACCCGTTTGGGTAGGGGTCGGGGTGCTCAGGTAGATACCCCTACTCACTTTGGGGGACACTTAACCTTCACTAGACCCGCCGATCAGGAGCGATATGCTAAGGTCTGCGAGCGGCGTATTACACCATGCAAAACTTGGGAAAAATTAACCGTCATGGGTCTAGGCATACGAGAGGAGGTCGAGCAAATGTTTACAGCCATCGGGTGGCGCTCATACCTCGATATCTTATGCCCCGCCTTTGTCGAGCTGACTCGGGAGTTTTACTCCACCTTTGAGTTCGAGTTACCTACGAGATACACTGTTGACACACCACAGGTCATTCGTTTCCGGCTCATGGGTCGAGAGTTCAATTTCTCCATTACCCAATTCAATCGGGCATTTGGGTTAATCACTAGAGAGTATGCTGGGTCTAGGGAGTATGCAGAGAGTGCTTGTGACTACGTAGAGCCGTTCCTCTCCCACTACCATGATGTGTGGGAAGACATGTCCGTCGATCGGCAGCGCTACGATCCTTCCCGGTCCAGGAGCTCCTTTCTTAAGGACCCTAGTGCCCGCTATGTTCAGCGTTTCTTAGCCTACAGTTACTCGGGGCGCAAGGACAGCTCTGGTATACTCTCTCGCCCTGAGTTCTTCTTCCTCTGGAGTATGAAGAACAATATCAAAGTGAACTTGGGGTGTTGGTTGGCCGCACAGTTCAAGACCGTCTTGGCCAAAAAGAACAAGCCCCTTATCCTTGGGTCCTATATCACTCACTTGGCGATCCAGTTGGGGGTTCTTGACCTGGAGGACCACGACCTACATTTGGCGTGCGAGATGGAGCTCTTGGACGTAGACTGCTTGGAGAGGATGGGAGTCATCGAGCGCCTGCCTGATGGTTCCTACCAGTTCATTCCTCCTGGACCACCTAGAGCTCCGGGTGCGCATCATTCGTCCCGGGCAGGGCCCTCCTCCTTTCCTGGATCAGCCGAGGACACAGCTGGGCCATCTTCTTCTGCGCCACCTCCGCCGCATGGGACTACTGAATGGCAGCAACTCCGGGAGCAGGTTCAGACTATGCAGGCTCGGATGGTCAACGTTGACGCCAATGTCGCCGGCATAGCACAGAATTTGGCGCAGTTTCTGATGCATACAGGCTTTGCACCTCCGTTTCCACCTCGCCCTCCGCTATGACCCGATTTCAGGGAAGTTTGGTCCATTTCCCTCTCACTTTTGTTTTCTATTTGTCACATTGAGGACAATGTGTCCTATAGGTGTGGGGGGGGATCTTAAGTTGTGCTAGTGTTTTCCGTTTTTAGTAGTTTTCAGTTTTCAGCTTTTCATTTTAGTAGTTTTTAGTGTTTTTAGTTCTTAGTAGTTTTAGTTTGTAGTTTTTAGTTTCTAGTTTTGGGTTTTAGTTTTTAGTCGTTTTTCGTTTTATTTTCTATTTGTTCATTCTCTTTCAATCTTGTTGGTAAATGTTAAAAAAACAAAAAAAAAAAAACAACAAGAAAAAAAAAGAAAGAAGTGAGTTTTTAGTTTTTAGTAGTTTTTCTTAGTTTTATTTCTAGTTGCCTATTTTCCGTTCTTTCTTCTTGGTGCTTACCTTCCATGTGAATGCCAAAATTGAGATGTGGACTTATTAACTCCAAGTCTATTTTTGCCGAGTTCTTGAATACAAAGGTATCGGGTTAATGTGGTTGGATTCGAGATGTCTCCTTGGTGAATATCGGACTGTTTGATTCTTTTGATTTCTGTGTTAACTTTTCTAGGCATTGGGAATGACTGTTGGCATTTTAATGTGAACTGGTCCAATATTGACTCCAGTTCTCCATGTTTGGCAATAATGAGGCGAGCTGCCCCTATGTTTAGTTGTTAGTGCTGTTATTTTGCGTTTCTGCTTTGTTTAGCTGTGAATAAGCTTGACTGTACTCCTCTATTGGCTACTACCGAGTAACCGGGAATCTGCACCTAAAAGTGTCGATTCTCGCGTCAAAAGGTGGTACTTTATATGAGTACGTGGTTGTATAGCGGTAGGAGCTGAGTAACCGGGCTCCTTCGTCTAAAAATGTTGGAGTTCGCGTCAAAAGGCTCTGGCGGCTAGAGACTAAGTCTTCGTGTGTCAAATATTATTATGTGCTTAAAAAAAAAAAAAGAAAAAAAAAAGAGAGAATACATAATAGGGAAGCTTGCTGGTTTGTGGACTCAATATGGGGACTTGTGTGAATATTTGGACCATAAGCTGATAAATGCTGTGTCATTCCTTTTCCTTAGACTAGTTAATTTGGAAATTGAAGGAGTTTGCGATAGAGGCTAACTGGGGGGATGTTTCTCGGATTTTAACTACTAGTGCCAGATATATGATTTTCTCTTGAATCTCTCGGCAATGTGGTAGATTAGAGTGATGACCACTGTCAACTTTTTGGGGTCTGCCCACTTTTCTTATGCTTGAGGGCAAGCATGGTTTAGGTGTGGGGGGAATTGATAGGGTATAATTTGTTAGTAATTTTATTATTAATTTCCCCTTTCATCCCTGATAAATATTGTATTAATTGCAGATATCTATTTATATTTGGTTTGTGGCCTTTATTTCAGGGATAGAACAGAAAACTACCAAACATGAGGGATTTTCTGGAGAAAATTGAGTCTTCAAGCGAGTCACAGACCAGGGCCACAGTGCTGAAAAGAACTGGACTCCCATCCCTTTATTCTTGTTGACCAAGAGGATTACAACCGGAGACTTTGGCAGAGAGAACTTGAAGGCTTGGGCCTTTGACTTCGGTGGGGACCACGGAGGAAAGAAAAAGGGCTTTGGTCCTTTGGTTCTTAAAGAAAGAGCAACGTACAAAGCCGAAGGAAACTAAGAAGAAATGGGGCAGCTTGTGGCCAATTGGTGGGGACCACTGGATATCTTTCCTTTGGCCTTAAATAGGGAGCTAACGTACAGGAGACGGACGGCCAGCTTTTAGTTTTCTTGCTTTAGTTCAGTTTTTAGTTTTTCTTTCTTTTCCTGGGACTGGCCTCTGACACACGCCAGGTGTTTGACAATATTCCCCAACGGGGAAAACATCCTTTATTCCTTACTTTTTAGTACAAAACAATGCCTTCGCAATTTATTAACTCATGTGGTGATTTAATTATGCGGCGTGGCTAAGTCTTTCATCTAGTCAAGGGTCAACTCGACGGCGCAGTCCCGAAAATCTGTGAGATCTAATTAGTTTTCACGTGTTCCTTTATCTATTAATATTTGCATATTATCTGATTTAATTTTCATTGGATTATTTTATTAATTGGATGTCAAGGGCCCGATGTTCAATTTGATTTATTAATCTCGTGCCAATTTAGTCAATTAAATCCGTAATTGTTTGATTGATTAATATTAGTGGCAACTGGTGTGTTTACACATTAGGGGAATGTGCAATCTAATTTAAATAACCCTCGTAGCGTGTTATTGATTAGGGTTAGGTTTTTCTGGTTATTAATGCAATTAGAAAATTAATTCCTACGGTCGTACCTAGGAGTACTTTTCTGGTTAGGGGTGATTAATGGTCGTACCTTGGTCACCTATAAATTAAGGAAAAATTGGTCATTAGAGTTTCTCGATGGCTATAACTAGTCTATTAATAAATTAAGTAAACCTCTCTTGCATCAATGATCGGATGAATGGACTGTGCCTGAGTAGTTGTATCCTTGGCTAGAATTTATTTATTCCTGATTAAATTCCTGCTATATTTGCGCTAGTTATTTATTCATTTTTAGTTAAATTGTTTAATTGCTTTTAGTTGCATTCCGGTGAAATTCCCCTTTATCAATTGGACTTTGAAAGAGACAGATATCTCCAGTCCCTGAGGAGACGACCCTACTTGCTACTGTCTACTATTTAATAATTTTTGTCAATTAATTAATTCTGGTATATCGGGTTAAGCAAACTCTTCGGGAACAGGGTGAATCAAGTAACCCATTGCACACCTTGAGTCCCTGCTCCAGTACCTAGGATTAATTATTGACGGCTTTTAGTGGTAGCTAGGTTCCATTTTTATTATTATTATTGCGCAGGCTGACGACCTGCCAAATATGCATTTCAGTTTACAAAGATTTGGCAACCTCTTCACTATGTTCTTTGTATCTTCACCACAAGAAAGAGAGAGACGTGAAAAGCTAACCAAATTTCCCAACTCACAGCAGCCGCCAAACTCTTTATCACCCAACTTGAAAACAACATGCATGTTCACATGGAGATGCCTCAACCTTGCCATGCTCCACATATTGTCTGGTAAGACAACTTGACCACGTAACCCCTTCACCACAAAAGTTTCCAATTTTCGGAGATTGGCTATGGATTGTGGAATAGAATGCATATACCCACTAACCGCCAAATATCTCAAATGAACCAATAGTCCTATTTCAACAGGAAAGGTAATACCAATGTTGATCAATTCAAAATCCAACGTGCGCAGAAGTTTGAAGTTATGACAAATGAGTGAGATGTCATAAGGACATCTAGGCTCTGAATCAGTTGAGGGAAAGAATATTATAGAACGGGTGCCCAGCCCAAAAGGTACTGATTCAAAAAAATGAACTCGCTTCAAAAATATGCACAACCGATAGGATTCATATGTTACGCGATCAGAATAATGGCCAAAATCGAATTCAAAACCAAAATCTGAGCTGGGAAAAGAAGCATATGGCTCATCAGACCTGGTTATTAACTTGAAAAAGTTCTCTTCTTTGGCTTTTAACTGACAAAAATCACGTAACAGATCATGCAAGCGACATGATTTGACCGTTCCGTTGGATCTTCTTTTGGAGACTTCCACCAGGCTTCTGCTAATCAACTCCATCAAGTAACCCTCCGCAATACCTTCTAAGCTCTTCAACTCAGAGTCATGAATGAAACCTTCAGCAAGCCAAAACCGTATCAACTTGCTAACAGGAATATCCTTGTCTTCAAGGAAAACTCCCAAATAAAGAAAGCACGGTTTTAGATATCCCGGTAAGTGTTTGTAACTCAATTCAAAGATTTCCATGCACCGAGCTTTTGGATCTTCCATAACTTCAGCAATCAAGCTTTTTGCAATTTTGCCCCACGATTCTGAGCTCTTTTCTATCCTTTGGAGGAGACCAGATATTGCAACAACAGCAAGAGGCAATCCTTTACACTTTTTGGCAATTTCCTTACCAACTAGCGACAATTCTTCAGGACAGCCTTCACCATGGAATACTTTCCCTACTAACAAGTTCCAACTTTCATCTTCAGAAAGTAAGCGTAGAGAATGAGGATCACTATCTGGTTCAATTTGTAAGGCCACATCACGAAGGCGGCTCGTAATCAAAATTCTGGTTCCATTAGCGTCCTCTGGGAGTGAATTTCTTAACTCATTCCAAACTCCAGCATCCCACACGTCATCCATAACAATGAGAAACCTGTTTCTTAGTAAGCACTGATGCAATTTTAATTGGAGATCTTCGTTAGTCATTAGACGAATTTCATCCGTAAGCCCGAGAATGCCACGTAAAATCTCCAGCAACAGTTCTCTTTTCTCATATATGTGTGAAACAGTACACCATGCATGACAATGAAAGTGATCCATAACATATGGATGGTTAAACACTTTCCAAGCCAGAGTTGTCTTGCCAATACCAGGCATTCCAATAATGGAAACAATGCCACGCCGTGGGGATCCTTTGATGAGCAGATCAATCGCATATTGTTCTTCATCTCTCAGATCGACCACCATTTCATTGCTTGCTGCCCGTGATATCATGTTGGGTGGAACCTGGATGATGTGTTTGCTACTTAGGACTCTGGCATCTGAGGTTGTCAACTGAATATTAGAGGCTTGCTTATTAACAATCCTTAACTCCTCTAGCAGATCATAAACCAAAAAGAAGTGCTGCCATTGAGCATCAACCTCAATTGAGTCAATAACATATTCAATTTTATATGCCATATTGGCAACATAAACAACAAGATCTTTCATTTCTGGATTGTCCTCAATACCCGACTCCGAAACTTTCATGAGAAAGGAACCCAATGACTCGAAATGTAGATGAATCTCTTTTATGTAATTCCTGACTTGTTCAATTGATGCAGGATCATATTTCAGCAGCTCCTTTAGGTTTCTGACGAGGAAATCAATGAACCCTGGCATGCAAGTCTTGGGAATATCAGAAAATGGAAATTGGGGACTTAGCTCTCTAAGCTCAGTCCTGATATGATTCTGCTTGTCTAGCAGCTGTGAAGATGACGTGATCATATTGATGATGGGTCCTGTCATCCCTGCATCAAAAGTTTCAGTTTGTGGGAAGATCACGTCCATGTCCTGTGTCTCCTTCTTTAGCTGGTTGCAGAGAAGTGTGAAAAGATTAAACCGCGCGAGTAGTGCAATTTGATCTGTTCGATAAGCCATGGAATTTGCTGCCCTACTATTCTCAAGTGATAACTTCTTAAATAATGCTTCTGCTTTGAAAGCAACAATGTTAAGAAGCAATAGGAGAATTGAGTTCCTCACCGTGGGTTCTGTTATCTTCTTGGCCTCAAATAACTGATGGAGAGATGCTACCTTGTGGTCCATTTGTTGAATGAGAGCCGCAGTCTTATTCCCATATTCTGCCTCATATTCTGCCTTTCCATGCGGATGTTTTTCCAAACATTTTATCAATTCTTTTGTCATCCAATAAACATCATCTTTAGCACGATTGAGTAGATCTTTAATTTGGAAAGTGCTCCCTTGAATGTTACGGTGAAGCATCCCCTTGTGGAAAAGCTCCGTCTGGAGAAGACCAACATTTATTCGCAGCTCGGAAAGTCTAGGCTCAACATTTTGCCGCCTCAGTTTGAGAGATCCCGTCTCCATGAGCACCGTATGAAATTCTGCAAAGAAAATTGGCATCGTCTGATCGTCCTCCTTCTCCTCCAGTTTGGTGAAGACTAAAAGCTTTAACAGCTCATGGATCACTAGATAATAGTTGCCTCCAAGATCTCCGACCCTCACTCTAGGGGCAACGTAATTGCAATAACGAAAGCAAAAATCGGGCTTAACTCCTCCAATTTTATGGAGAGATACAAGGAAATGGAGATGGAACTCCATGAATCTGGGATTAGTAGGATCGATCTCATGTTGCAAATCCACTAGAGGTTTCATTAGCTTAATCCTTTCTTCCTCTTTGATTCGGTCGTTCGTTTTTCTGCAGTAAATCTGGTACTTAAAAGCGTGGATTGCAATGCGTACCACCACAGATGCAACACGAGTCACGAAATCATTGATAATATTTACATCATCACCACTTGCTCCTGCTGCTGCTGCTGCTGGGAAGTCGAGATCCCTGAATACATCTTCCATGTAATTCCGGATCAAGCGTAGCTCTGCCACCAGGGCATCGACTGGCTCGGCCTACCGCATACTCGCCACAATCCCGGCTAGAGTGGCTAAAAATTTTAACCAAAAAGAAACATCAGATGGTGATTGCAGTTGGCACGACGACCTCCCGGATAAAACCAAAAGGTGTTCAACTGCTTCTCCGATCTCTTCGATCACATTGCAGGCTTTCTTGTAATAATCTTGGAGAATTTCGTCGTCCACCAGGGAGTGGGACAGCTTCATCTTGTTGTTGTCGTTGTTGTCTGTAAGTATCAGTTCCCGGTCAATCTCCTGGGCTGCAGCTTCGATCTTGAATCCCATATTAAGCAGCACCCGCTCTGCATGTTCATCTCTCATCAGCTTGTGAGTTGCTTCCCAAATTAACCTCAAAAGCTTCCAATCCGAGATGCTTTCACGTACGAATGCACCACCAATCGGTAACTTATGCAAGAAAAAATCTATGACATCCCAGCCGGGAATACCCATCTCCAGCTCCAGAATTTTGATCTCTTACTTGAGCAAGCATACCAAGATCTGTCTATCAGACTGGTCTGTCTGTGTAAACGAGAAATTCTTCTAATGGAGTAGCATCTATGCAAGAGACACCCCGAGAGGCACTTTCCATTTCAAACAATTTCACGGCCAAGATTAGATTGCAGTAATGGCCGCGACATGGTTTTTAGTTGGGGCCCACAAAGCGGTGCCGTTCCGTGTCGGACAAAGAAAAGTGAAAATTAAGGACTAATAACATGCCCGCATTTGGAGGACACATCGTTGTGAGAGGAAAAATTTAACAGGTTGGGATTTTGGATCCTTCCGCTTACAGTATTAAAAAAAAAACTCTATAAAATTTTTAATGAAACCCAACATAGAGAAATAAGGTCCCAACTTCTTCAAAATTTTGGAAAGTGAAAATATTTGCGGTCCTACCAATTCTAGATTTATTGAAGTTTTGCTCGTTAGTTTTGTTTCTTTTTTTATTTTTATTTTTTAATGTAACTGGGAGACTCGAACCGAAAACCTTTCCCTCACACTCTCTCATCTGGAACCATCCAATCCAACTCTCCTCCTCCGAACCACTGTTGTGCATGTTGGTTGATAATTTGAAAAAAAAAAAAAAGATTTCCTCATATCATGAAAGTATCAAGTATGTCCTCGGATTTTTAGAATATTCATAGATATTGGAAACTTTTTTGTCTTTGTTTGTTGTAATTACAAGGGGATACAAAAGGCATTTGCTTGTTTCCATACTTGTGAAGAAATTCTCAATATCTAACGACCACTGTGAGAAGAAAATTAGAAAAAAATCCTGACTCTCTAATTATCCAAATTGAATGGTAGATTAGGGCTATTATAATTTCTTAATTGGCAAATAAAGCTTTTGATTTGAATTAGTCTTGTTGAAGAACAATATAGAAATCGTCATGGCAGTGTTGTGTGTAAGAGTATGTAAAAACACTGTAAATATATTTGATTGTTGAATAATTGCAAAAGAATGCGTGGTTGAAAACATTTTGATCGTGATGTGAACTGCTTTTAGATGCAAAAGAATGCGTGGTTTATTGCTAATTCGATTTTGGTTAGCTTACAAGTAGTTGTTGGGAATTCACACTACTGATTATTATTTACACATTTAAGAGTCAATTCAATATTGATGTCTTTGGCTTACAATCAATTGGAGGAGATTTACACTGTTGATTACTATTATTACAAGTTGTAAACCACTATTACTTTGGTTGGTTTACAAGCAATTCTTGGACATTCAAATTAGTTGATGCTGTTTTTACACCCAAGTGTTAAAGGCATTAAAACCAATTTGCAGATATTTACACCAGTAGTTATTAATTTAACACTTTTAAGTCCTGCCCAATCCTACTACCTTACAACCATTTGTTGGACATTGAGCCTTTTTTTTTTTTTTTTTTTTGGGACATTGGTTACCATACGGGCCTTGTGCATATCCTAACAAGCTTATAAATATCATTCATGATGCTGATCCTTGACTTTTTCCCCATAGGCAAGAGTCAGGTGGAATTCCATGTAGGTTTTGATAATACAAGATTAACGAGGGTGATAATTGTTTTTGCAATACAGGGGATGAACGGCATTGGGAAGCAGATAGCGGATATTCAATGATTTTTTTTATTTGAATGATGTAAATTGTGAAACATAAGACACCCGTTTACCATGGATTTGGAGCCTGCCGATTTAAACCAGTTGTGCAGATCCAACAACATTTGGTGTAAACTCGTATAATTTCAGTGAGATTATGATTTTTACGCAAATCTAGTTGTATAAATCACAAGCTCAAGTTTTACACAAAGTTGTATGAATTTATACGAAATGCAATAATAATTACACAACTAATTTAAATTGGATAACAACTCAATTTGTAAAGCCCCGAATCCTATTTACCAGTACAAGGATATGGTTCTATTGGTTAACGTTAAATTGTAAGTTGTTGACATTCAAAAGATGAACTAGGTGGTGGCACTAGAGCAATCTAGATGATGTATATTAGATGAATTTTTTTGTTACACCTTGCAAGTTTAAAACCCAAAAGATGTGCAATCTGAACTAAATTGTCTCGAAGAGAAGATTGGCAAACTAAACCTACTAGAAAAAAAAAAGAAGGAATTATTCTAATGGATATAAAATAGATACTCGTTAATACAGTTAAATTGCATTCAATCTACCATATCAATGTATATATTAACAATTATTATCTTCTCTTAGAGTTTGACACTTTCCCTGATTAACATTACTTTAACTATTATTATCCTCCCTTATAGTTATATACTTTTCCTAATTAACTTTACTTTTCTAAAAATTTAACGCCTAAAATACATATTAATTAGTGCCTTGTTAGACTGACTCAAAATGAAATATTACGGCCAAGCAAGAGGACCAAACTTGGAGTACAGAAGTATGATTTAATACCAAAATGGACAAAAAATTAACTGGATCACAACTAAACCACCTAAAAAAAGTGTTTTCGTTTTTGTAACTCCTCCATTATCTGTAGAGTGACTAGGGAAAAGTATCATAAAACGGGTGCTAGGTAGGCTTCGAATCCTCTGTCTCCAAAGTAGTCTCTGTCCCCAAAGTAGGTATCTATACAATAATTAACGGAGAAAAGTGGCAGTTGTGGTAAACATTTTGCATCATTTTTGAAACTTTCAATTTTGCCTTTGAAAATTAATTTTTACTCTAACCACCTAATCACATTTGCTAATATAATCTCTCATAACTCTGGTTCATAACAGTAAATTATTATTTTTTTTAGTATAACTGGGAGATCTCAAAACGTTCCATTTTATCATCAAATTGTTTGAAAACCTTGATATTTTTCAGCCAGTCATATGTCCTCAACTATTAAAAGAGATATCATCTTACAGACGAATCAGTAAAGAATGAGTTTCTGAAACGTTATTGTCTTGACAAGTTCATGGCAGAGTACAACATAATGCACAATCAAACTGATGATCTCATATATGAACTACTAATAAGGACTTTGGTATCCCCAGTTGCTTCAGCAATTCTTTGTGCAGACTCTTCTACAGTTTGTCTGCACCAGTGCGCTTCAATCACTTCCAGTGTACCTATGTCTGCAAAATCATAGGGAATTTCCTCGAGGTCTTTGCAACTTTGCAAGACAAGCCGTTCAAGTTTGGGAAGGTGATCACAAGTCGCATTCCACTGAGAACCGTTCAGATTGTCTAATTTCAAGAATTTGAGTTCCTTGAACTGTTCTTCCTCCATGTCCCATGTCAGCCCCTCAAAGGCACCGAGAAGCAATTTGAGAACTTCCAGGTTGGGCAGTCTCCCAATTGTTGAGATATGACTCCAGGGTAGACGAAAGTTTGAAAGAGTCAATTTCCTCAGATTGGAAGGCAGAATGAATTCCCTGGTAATAGCGCTTCCATAGTAAAATACATTGAGCGACACCAAATGAGTTAGAAAATCTAATCTTGGAAACTGATAGGAAATCTTCGAAGAACCCTGTGGATGAAAGAATATGCATGTCAGTTTCTGAAGATTTGGCAACCTCTTTATTATTGATTCTACATCTTCACCACAACAGAGAGAGAGACGGGAAAAGCTGACCAAATTTCCCAACTGAGAGCAGCCTTCAAGCCCTTGGGCTTTTAACTAAATTGAATTTGTTGTATTAGCCTTCTTCTAATGCATTCAAACATTCCTACCAAGGTCATTTTCTTTGCTGGAAGAATGTAGTTGCTAAAGGAATCAATAAGATTCTTTACCACAAGGGACAATTAAAAATAAAATAAAATAGGCAACTAAAAATCAAACGGCAATTCACTAAAATCAAGGTAATATTAATTAACGATCTAACCAAGAAATAACTTCAACAATGGTTCACCTATATATATATATATATATATATATATATATATATATAGTCTGTTCTTGTTTCGTTCTTATGTTATTGATTTTTTTTTCCAATTTTTTATCCAGTTAAGGTGATGTTTTTCTTACCAAAGTATTCAATGATCAACCTTGGTACATTCATAATCTTTAACTCTTTTGTAACTAATATATATGGTTATGCAGGTCAAACGAAAAAAAAGTAGGTTAAACTATCCTAAATTGACTGATACTTAGTGTAATTCAAACATAATCCAATGATGACATAGCCTTCACTAGATTGTTTTAGTTTTTAAATAACCCATCGTACTGGTGATTGCTTAAGATTAGGACCCGCAGATGTCAAATCATTTGCTGCTGCACAGGTGCGGGGGTTTGATGTAGGCCGTGCTATGGTAGGTGACCTCAAACTCTGCCTGGGAAATTGTGAGACATTTGGCTCTGGAATTGTAGCTTTAGACGAAGATGGCACCTAATATAAGGAACAAGTTGTCAAAATTGAAATAAGCAACCTGAACAACTAATGTCCAAAACGAATACCAATTTAGTAAAAAAGAAGAATGGGTTACATAGCTCTCCAGCAATCATCAAGGATTATAAGTTGATTAAAAGGAGCAGAGAACGATAAGGGAAAAAACATACTCCCTCTATATGTAATTCATTTGCTCCCTAGTCCTCAATTCAACCAAATCAAACCTCGTCCTATGGATTTTAAGGGTAGTGGTAAAGAATCATAGTCATATCTATATCTTTTGGTATCATGCAGCAACATCAATTCTAAACTGAATTTCCCACAAAAAAAAAAAAAAAACTTTTCACTAATGTAAGAAGTGTATGCATCATTCTGTTATTTAATCTCAAAAAATCTAGAGTCAGCATTTCAGATGGCATTCTGTTTGGGCAGTTTTCTGCTGTGCATCTAAAGCTTATTAGTTCTGCAAAGATTAAGCTCATTTTGGCCATTTCAAAAATTCATTGCCACAATATGTAGTGGAGCAAATTAGGTCAAACTATCCTAAATTGACTGGAGCAAATTTGGAAACGTCAACTTCTCTGAACTTCAGGTGAGTTTCATATTGTCTTCTACACACAATCCCATGTTAAATCAAATCACTATGTTTAAGATAGACGCCCCCTACATTCTGCCAAATTTGATGTTGGAGTGTACTGAACTTCTCTAAAACTGAGTTGGGGAATTATAATATTATAATAATTTCCTTTTGCACTTCCTCTTTGATTACTGGAACACTCCTGTTAGTGACGCTGCAGCTTCAATTCTCTAATGCATTACTGGACCGTTATTCTTCATATTATGGCTTAATAAGCCATAATATGAACGAAAGGATGATGCACGGACTAAAATTATAATTAGTATCTCCACAAAATTCATGTCATGATGTACCGATTAATATGAGCACTTTGCCAGGAATAGTGCTGCACACGAATCAAGCTACTCGTAAGGAGCTTGAGTCGAGCTCAGTCAACATCGAGTTCGAACTCACCAAATCAAACTTAAGCTAAAAAATATTCAATTCATTAGCTCCTGAGTCGGCTCGAATTTATATGCATGTATATATGTATATATATATATATAATTTTAATAGTGAAATTATATATATATATACCTGATGCATTACCAACGAAACCAACTTAAAAAAATTGAATTCACCTTTCCAAAGATGTCAAGCAATAATTGATAGTTGAGTATCCAGATTGAACATCCATTGCGTCAATTAGCTTGAAGTTGAATTAAGAAACACATCCGCTCACAACTGAATCGAGGAAAGAACAAGTTGCTGAAATTTTATTATCTTACAAGTTCGTAGAGTAATACAACAGAACCTACAATCAAGCTCATCATTTCAAATGTGAACTAATAATGACTTTGATGTCCCCAACTGCTTCCCTGATTCCTTTTGCAGACTCTTCTGCAGATTGTCCGCACCAGTGCACTTCAATCACTTTCAGTGTACCTATGTCAGCAAAATCATTCGGGACTTCCTCGAGGTCTTTGCAATTTTGCAAGACAAGCCGTTCAAGTTTGGGAAGGTGATCACAAGTGGCATTCCATTGACAAATGTTCAGATCATCTAACTTCAAGAATTTAAGTTCCTTGAACTGTTCTTCCTCCATGTCCCATACCAGCCCCTCAAAGGCACCAAGAAGTAACTTGAGGACTTCCAGATTGGGTAGTCTCCCAATTGTTGAGATGTGGCTCCATGGTAGGTGAAAGTTTGAAAGAGTCAATTCCCTCAGATTTGGTGGGAGAACGAATTCACTGGTGATAGCTCTCCCAACGTAAGATACATTGAGCGACACCAAACGAGTTAGAGAATCCAGTTTTGGAAACTGACCACAATTCTGGGAAGAATCCCATGGGTGAAAGAATATGCATTTCAGTTCACGAAGATTTGGCAACCTCTTCACTATGTTCTTTGTATCTTCACCACAAGAAAGAGAGAGACGTGAAAAGCTAACCAAATTTCCCAACTCACAGCAACCGCCAAACTCTTTATCATCCAACTTGAAAGCAACATGCATGTTCACATGAAGATGCCTCAAACTTGCCATGCTCCACATATTGTCTGGTAAGACAACCTGACCACGTAACCCCTTCACAACAAAAGTTTCCAATTTTCGGAGATTGGCCACGGATTGTGGAATAGAACGCATATACCCACTAACCGCCAAATACCTCAAATGAACCAATAGTCCTATTTCAACAGGAAAGGTAATACCAATGTTGATCATTTCAAAGTCCAACGTGCGCAGAAGTTTGAAGTTGCGCAAAATGAATGAGATGTCGGAAGGACATATAGGCTCTGAATCAGTTGAGGGAAAGAATATTATAGAGCGGGTGCCCAGCCCAAAAGGTACTGATTCAAAAAAATGATCTCGCTCCAAAAATATGCACAACCGATAGGATTCATATGTTACGCGATCAGAATAATGGCCAAAATCGAATTCAAAACCAAAATCTGAGCTGGGAAAAGAAACATATGGCTCATCAGACCTGGTTATTACCTTGAAAAAGTTCTCTTCTTTGGCTTTTAACTGACAAAAATCACGTAACAGATCATGCAAGCGGCATGTTTTCACCTCTCCATTGGATTTTTTTTTGGAGATTTCCACCAGGCTTCTGCTAATCAACTCCATCAAGTAACTTTCAGCAATACCTTCCAAGCTCTTCAACTCAGAGTCATGGATGAACCCTTCAGCAAGCCAAAACCGTATCAACTTGCTAACAGGAATATCCTTGTCTTCAAGGAAAACTCCCAAGTAAAGAAAGCACGGTTTTAGATATCCCGGCAAGTGTTTGTAACTCAATTCTAAGATTTCCATGCACCGAGCATTTGGATCTTCCATAACTTCAGCAATCAAGCTTTTTGCAATTTTACCCCACGATTCTGAGCTCTTTTCTATCCTCTGGAGGAGACCAGATATTGCAACAACAGCAAGAGGCAATCCTTTACACTTTTTGGCAATTTCCTTTCCAACAAGCAACAATTCTTCGGGACAACCTTCACCATGGAATACTTTCTCTACTAATAAGGTCCAGCTTTCATCATCAGAAAATAAGCGTAGAGAATGAGGATCACTATCTGGTTCAATTTGCATGGCCACATCACGAAGGCGGCTCGTAATCAAAATTCTGCTTCCATTGGCATCATCTGGGAATGAATTTCTTAGCTCATTCCAAACTCCAGCATCCCACACGTCATCCATAACAATGAGAAACCTGTTTCTTAGTAAGCACTGATGCAATTTTAATTGGAGATTTTCGTTAGTCATTTGACGAATTTCATCCGTAAGCCCGACAATGCCACTTAAAATCTCCAGCAACAGTTCTCTTCTTTCATATACGTGTGAAACAGTACACCATGCACGGCAATGAAAGTGATCCCTAACATTTGGATGGTTAAACGCTTTCCAAGCCAGAGTTGTCTTGCCAATACCAGGCATTCCAATAATGGAAACAATGCCACGCCGTGTGGATCCTTTGATGAGCTGATCAATCGCATATTGTTCTTCATCTCTCAAATCGACCACCGTTTCATTGCTTGCTGCCCGTGATATCATGTTGGGTGGAACCTGGATGATGTGTTTGCTACTTTGGACTCCGGCATCCGAGGTTGTCAACTGAATACTAGAGGCTTGCTTATTAACAATCCTCAACTCCTCTAGCAGATCATAAACCAAAAAGAAGTGCTGCCATTGAGCATCAACCTCAATTGAGTCAATAACATGCTCAATTTTATATGCTATATTGGCAGCATGAACACCGAAATCTTTCAGTTCTGGATTGTCCTCAATATCCGACTCTGAAACTTTCATGAGAAAGGAACCCAATGACTCGAAATGTAGATGAATCTCTTTTATGTAATTCCTGACTTGTTCAATTGATGCAGGATCATATTTCAGCAGCTCCTTTAGGTTTCTGACGAGGAAATCAATGAACCCTGGCATGTAAGTCTTGGGAATATCAGAAAATGGAAATTGGGGACTTAGCTCTCTAAGCTTAGTCCTGAGATGATTCTGCTTATCTAGCAGCTGAGAAGATGACATGATCATATTGTTGATGGGTCCTGTCATCCCTGCATCAAAAGTTTCAGTTTGTGGGAAGATCACGTCCACGTCCTGTGTCTCCTTCTTTAGCTGGTTGCAGAGAAGTGTGAAAAGATTAAGCCGCGCGAGTAGTGCAATTTGATCTTTGCGATGAGCCACGGAATTTGCTGCCCTACTACTCTCCAGTGGTAACTTCTCAAATAATGCTTCTGCTTTGAAAGCAACAATGTTAAGAAGCAATAGGAGAGTTGAGTTCCTCACCGTGGGTTCTGTTATCTTCTTCGCCACAAATAACTGGTGGAGAGATGCGACCTTGTGGTCCACTTGTTGAATGAGAGACGCGGTCTTACTCCCATATTCTGCATTATATTCTGCCTTTCCATGAGGATTTTCTCCCAAACGTTTTATCAATTCTTTTGTCATCCAATCAGCAGCATCTTTAGCACGATTGAGCAGATCTTTAATTTGGAAAGTGCTCCCTTGAATGTTACGGTGAAGCATCCCCTTGAGGTAAAGCTCCGTCTGGAGAAGACAAACATGTATAAGTAGGTCAGGAAGTCTAGGCTCAGCTTTTTGACAAAGATGTATAAGCTTCGGCTGTTTGAGAGATCCCGTCTCCGTGAACACCGTATGAACTTCTGCAAAGAAAATTGGGATCGTTTGGTCCTCCTCTTTCTCCTCCAGTTTGGTGAAGACTAACATCTTTAACTGCTTGTAGATCACTCGATAATAGTTGTCTCCAAGATCTCCGATCCTCACCCTGGGGGCAACATAATTAAAATAACGAGAGCAAAACTTGGGCTTAACTCCTCCAATTTTATGGAGAGCTACAAGGAAATGGAGATGGAACTCCATGAATCTGGGATTAGTTGGATCGATCTCTTGTTGCAAATCCTCTAGCGGCATTAGCGTAATATCTTTTTCCTTTTTTATTCGAAAATTCATTTTTCTGCGGGAAATCCGGTACTTAAAAATGTGGATTGCAATGCGTACCATTACAGATGCAACACGTGCCATAAAATCATTGATAATATTTACATCATCACCACCTCCTGCTGCTGCTGCTGCTGCTGGGAAGTCCAGAGCCCCGAATACATTTGCCAAGTATACTCGGATGAAGTCTAGCTTTTCCAGCGCGACTGGGAATGGCAGGCCCGTCCTCTTACTCAACAAAGTATCGGCTAGAGGAAATACAAGTGAGAACCAAAAAGAAACATCAGATGGTGATTCCAGTCGACGCGACGACCTCCCGGATAAAACCAAAAGGTGTTCAACAGCTTCTCCGATCTCTTCGATCACATTGCAGGTTTTCTTGTAATAATCTCGGAGAATTTTGTCGTCCACCGGGGGCAGCTTCATCTTGTTGTTGTTGTCTATAATTAGCAATTCCCGGCCAATCTCCTGGGCTGCAGCTTCGATCCTGAATCCCATATTAAGCAGCACCCGCTCTGCATGTTCATCTCTTACAAGCTTGTGAATTGCTTCCCAAATAGAGCTCAAAAGCTCCCAATCCGAGATGGTTACAGGTCCGAGTGTACGTCCCGGTAACGCATGCAAGAAAAAATCTATGATATCCCAGCCAGGAATACCCATCTCCAGGTCCAGGATTTTGATCTCTTACTTGAGCAAGGATACCAAGATCTGTCTATCAGACTGGTCTGTCTGTGTAAACAGAAATTCTTCAAATGGAGTAGCAGCTACGCAAGAGACTTCCGAATCGCATCGGGGGCCTCACAATTTTAGGCACTTTCCATTTCAAACAATTTCCACAAACAGCTGTACGACTGTTCAACTCCCCCAAGCATCGGGGACCTCGCAATTTGAGGCACTTTCCATTTCAAACAATTTCACGGCCAAGATTAGATTGGAAAATTTAGCGAATCAAGACTCTCACTCTCCCAATGCTTTACTTGTTGGTTGACAATTTAAAAAAAGAAAAAGATTTTCTCCTATCATCAAGGGATCAAGTATGTCCTTGGATATTCAGAATATTCATAGGTATTGGAAATTTTTTTGTCTTCGTTTGTTGTGATAGCAAGGGGATACAAAAGGCATTTGCTTTTTTCTATACTTGTCAAGAAAATTAGCAAAAATCCTGACTCTCTAATTATCCAAATCGAATATAATTTCTTAATTGGCAAATAAAACTTTTAGTTTGATGAGCAAAGATGCAGGATGGACTAAGATAGAAATCCAATCAGACTGTAGATTTGTGGTGGATCAAATCAATGCAAGCAATATTCAAGACATTAGCATTGCAACAGTCCTAGAGGATATTGAGGAGATGAAGGAAGAAATTGAACCGTGTAACTTTTCTTTTGTGTATAGAGCAGGTAATATATGTAATCATACACTAACTCAACATGCAATCAAATTAGTGTATGATACAGAATGGAATAATGAGTTTCGAGTATGGATAATGGATATAGTAAGAAAAGATATGAGGGTAGTTGTCCCTTTTTATAACTAATTCTTGTAGTATCAAGTGTTAATTTCTGTAAGTACCGTTTCTGTTTACTGAAAAAAAAAATAAAACTTTTGGTTTGAATTAGTCCTGTTCAAGAACAATTTAGAAATCGTTATGCCAGAACAATTTAGAAATCGTCATGGCAGTGTTGTGTGTAAGAGTATGTAAAAACACGATAAAGAAAAATTTTCCCTTTTGATCGTTATTTAGCTGCTGTAAATATATTTGATTGTTGAATAATTGCAAAAGAATTGCCAGTGGTTGAACTGTTATGAGTTCGCCCAGTGAAAACATTTTGATCGTGATGTGAACTGCTTTTAGAGACAAAGCCTTGGAAGAAACTTGTTTATTGCTAATCCGATTTTGGTTAGCTTACAAGTAGTTGTTGGGCATTCACACTACTGGTTATCGTTTACACATTTAAGAGTCAATTCAATATTGATGTCTTTAGCTTACAAACAATTGGAGGAGATTTACACTGCTGATTACTATTATTACAAGTTGTAAACCACTATTACTTTGGTTGGTTTACAAGCAATTCTTGGACATTCAAATTAGCACCAAGTGCTGTTTTTACACCCAAGTGTTAAAGGCATTACTGTAGTTTGTCTAAAACCAATTTGCAGATATTTACACCAGTAGTCATTAATTCGCCCAACCCTATTACGTACCTTACAATTATTTGTTGGACATTGATCTTTTTTTTTTTTTTTGGTGGGACATTGGTTACCACACGGGCCTTATGCATATCCAAACAAGCTTATAAAAATCATTCAAGACGCTGATCCTTGACTTTTACCCCATGGACAAGAATCAGGTGGAATTCCATGTAGGTTTTGATAATACAAGATTAACGAGGGTGATAATTGTTTTTGTAATACAGGGGATGAACAGCATTGGGAAGCAGATAATGGATATTCAATGAGTTTTTTTTATTTGAATGACGTAAATTGTGAAACATGAGACACCCATTTACCATGGATTTGGAGCCCTCCGGTTTAAACCAGTTGTGCAGATCTAACAACATTTGGTGTAAACTCGTACAATTTCAGTGAAATTATGATTTTTTTTTTTTACACAAATTTAGTTGCATAAATCACAAGCTCAAGTTTTACACTAAAGTTGTATGAATTTATACCAAATGGAGTAATAATTACACAACTAATTTGAATTGGATAACAACTCAATTTGTAAAGCCCCGAATCCTATTTACCAGTACAAGGATATGGTTCTTTTGGTTAACGTTAAATTGTAAGTTGTTGACATTCAAAAGATGAACTAGATGGTGGCACTGGAGCAGTCTAGATGATGTACGTTAGATGAATTTTTTTGTTACACGTTGCAAGTTTTAAAACCCAAAAGATGTGCAATCTGAACTAAATTGTCTAGAATAGGTTGGGGTAAATATTATTGAGTCATTTTTTCAACTTTTAATTTTGCCCTTAAAAAATTTATTTTTACCCTAATAATCTAATCACATTTGCTAATATAATCACTCATAACTCCCAATGATAATGATACATTAAGTTTTTTTTTTAATATAATTGAGAGGTTTCGAACTTGACATCTCACATAACTCTCTTAAATAGTGTAACTGCCAAATTAACTATGACTGTATTAAAGAAAAAAATTAATATTAAATTGTAATTTTTTGAAGAATTTATGTAAAATTTAATTTTGTAAACATAAAATTAATATATTCATAAAAATTAAAAATTATTTCTAAACTGCACACACATTGGGTGCTCTCTTAATGAGAAGTGTATGACTTCTATCAAATTATTAGGAAGGGAATGAATTATGATTATGCATTAAATCAGGCGCGACAATGTACCACTCTTTGTATTGAGCGTCATCACGCAATGTATGTAATTGCTTTTAACCATGATTCTACAGAACTTTCTCCTTCATTATTAAATTGCCTTTTCAACACTTTCCCAAAAATATATTCCTTGGTTTTTTGTTAAATAACATGCCGTCTGTGTCCATCCCATCCCATCCCATCCCATCCCAGCTTTAGCTTTTTCTTTTTCTTTCTTTTTCCTTCTTCTTTTTAAAAAGAGGATCAATAATTCCCAACTTTAGCTTTTTGTCTTTTCTTTCTTTTTCCTTCTCCTTTTAAAAAAGATGATCAATAATTCCCAACTTTAGCTTAAAGACGCACTATTTTTCAAAGGAAAATGATATTCAGTCCAATCGGATCAAGCCATCCAGCAGGCATGAAATTATGAAATTGCAACTTTTAAGGCTTGAAGAGGACATGGTGGCCGTGGTAGCTGGAAAGAGGAACAACTAAACTATACTCTTGTAACATTCATATATGAACCATTTGACAGGTGTCGAGATTGTACAATAATAATTATCTGCTCAAATTAAATACAAATTCTGTATCTAGTGGTAAGCAGAGTCGAATTCACAGGAACTGGAGAAATTCGTTTATCCTCAAGTTCAAAATATGGGGAGATTTTTATAAAAATATGAATGACTAAACAAATCAAATAAAAAGGCCTAACTAATAATTTACTAAAAATGAAACAATAATAAATAAATTCTAGCCAAGAAATAATTTTGGATGCAATAATAATTTCATTCACTCACTGATAAACAAGTTATAACTGCCAAACAAGTAATGACAATCAATTTCTCCTTACTGTATCGGTGATCAAGGCACAACTGTTAATCACTTCCCTAATCAAGAAATAATCCTACGTACGACCGTAGAGTTCAATTTGCCAATTACCTTAAGAATTAGAAAAGTCCTGTTCTAATCAAATAATACGCTACGAAGGTTATTTTAAGTTAGCCTATATGTTCCCCTGACACAAACCCAATCATGCCAGTCACCACTAATTTAAAGCAATTAAATAATTATGGATTTAACTGCTCTAACTAGTTTTAGGTTATTAGATTAATTAAAGGGAAAATTGTTCAAAACGTCCCTCATATTTTGTAAAATAACTTTTTTCGTCCCTCACTTTTAAAAGTGTAATTTTATGTCCCTTACATATTCACATTGGTCAAATTTAGTCCATAACTAGGTTTCCGATCATTTTTTGGCCAGAATCCATCATGTGCAAGGCACGTGATCATTTTTTAGGGGTAAATTTGTCAAATTATATTTTACATAATCTGATCTATAATCCTCCACATTTTATAAAATAAATTTTTTCGTCCCTCACATTTTATAAAATGATTTTTTTCATCCCTCACATTTCACAAAATGAATTTCTCCATCCCTCACATTTCAAAAAATAAAATTTTCATTTCTCACTAATTATGTGTGTGAATACATTTTTTTTCAAACACATGTATATGTGTATTTGATTTTGCTTAATAATAATAGCATAAACACATGTATGTAATTGGGCCCAACTTGTGGGCTATCTTCTCTTTTTGTATGATTATGATTAATATTTACCAATAGAATCTTAATTTGCATATTCTTATTGTATTTTGACCAAAAATAGCTTTATTGGCCAACTTGACAATGAATGCAAGATTTTTACTAGCTAATACCAGATGAAATCAAATGATCACGTATAATATATGGTATTCATATTGTTAAGTGAAATCAAATAGACACATACATATATTTATGCTATTCGTATTATTAAGCAAAATCAAATAGACATATACATGTGTTTAAACAAAATGTATTCACACACATTTTTTTTTTTAGGGTTTCCCTCACACACATAATTAGTGAGGGATGAAAATATTCATTTTTTGAAATGTGAGGGATGGAGAAATTCATTTTGTGAAATGTGAGGGATGAAAAAATTATTTTATAAAATGTGAGGGACGAAAAAATTTGTTTTATAAAATGTGGAGGACTATAGATTAGATTATGTAAAATATAATTTGACAAATTTACCCTTCAAAAATGATCACATGTCTTGCACGTGATGGATTCCGGCCAAAAAATGATTGAAAACCTAGTTAGGGACTAAATTTGACCGATGTGAATATGTAAGGGACATAAAATTACACTTTTAAAAGTGAGGGATGAAAAAAGTCATTTTACAAGATGTGAGGGACGTTTTGGACGATTTTTCCTTAATTACATATCAAATGCCCTTGATATTCAAACAAAATAACAACCATAAGAAATTAAATCAGAGAATATATGAATATCAGTAAATAAAAAAATAAAAATAATCAATTGAATCTCACAATTTTAGATGAACTAAATCCTTCATTGTTCCTTGACTAGAAAAAGAAATTTAGCTCCACATCATAGAAAAGAAACCGCGTGAATTCATCGAGAACCTTCGCAAAAGCGCTCAACAAAGAAAACTAACTAAGAAGAAAAGAAAGCCAAGCGGCTCCTTTTTCCCACAAGGGGTCACGGTCCTTTTTGATTGTTCCCTGGGCCAAGGTGGCCCAAGGTGGTAATCAAACGGGAAATCGGCTGTCTTTTTCTCTTTATTTCCTAATTGAAGTCTACTACTAAATAACAACTAGTCTTCTAAATAAAAAAATAAATCACAAAAGAAAATATTCGAAGTTTCCTAATTCAATCATAAAACTAATAATGAAAATTCAAATCTTCCTCTAAAATTGCCCAGACTTTGAATTGAACTTGGAAACAGGCTCCGAACATGTGAATCCCAAATTAATTGAACAATTGTCCATTTTATGCATATTTTGCTCCTTTTCCTACAATTAGCACCATTAACCAAATATAAGTAGAATCAATCAACTAAAACAATATTTGATTAAAATTATGGGAAAATAATCATAAATTAAATAGCAATTCTGCACCTTATCACCATTTCGTCAAAATTTTCGATGGTATACCACAAAGAAAATTATGCTGTCAATTTCTTAGGGACGAGAAAAGTAGATAAGGCAAGTGTTTTTAGATGTTTCGATCAGATAATTATATCATCAAAGCAGATAGAAAACATGAATTCTGTCCTCGAGTTCAGAATACTTAGAGCCCATTTAGATTATCATTTTTTAGAGTTTTTATAGAAAATATACTGTGACGATTTAATGTGTAAGAGATAAAAATACGATTAGAAAATGTACTTATGATAAATGTAAAAATTTTTTGAAGAAAAATAGCAATCCAAAATTATGAGTTCAAGCAAAAGATTTCCACTTTTGACACCCCAATGATTAAGACAAATTTCACTAGAGGTGGATTTACACGGATTTGCACTGGGAGGCGCGGGAACATGGAAATTGTGTAATTGCGCTTATAATTTTCATGGATTCTATTTTTACCCCCACTAAGTTATTGAGAAGTGAAAATTTACATCTACTAGCGTTGTAACTTAATAGAAACAGCATGTAAAACTATCAAAAAACCTTGTGCTTCAACTATTTAGTTTCCTTGTAACTTCTTATTGTTTGTTAATTATAAGCTAAAAAAGTTGTATAGAGAGCCTTTTCAATAAAATGAAAATCTTAATTTGCCTAAGATAGTTGTATTACTTATTTTGCTTCTCGATATCATTTTAACACCTATAAAAGCAAAAACTATTTATTTTCTCACCAGCTCGTAATAAAACAAAAATCTTAATTTGGTTAGAGTAGTTTTTTTTTTCTTTTTTTTTTTGGAGACGATAAACCTATTCTATCCTACACCAAGAGGGAGGGGGCGGACCTAAGGAGGTCCAGGGGTAATTCGGAGGGGATTGAACCACCACCGGACTAGACGGGTGCACAGCACACCCGCCTGAATTTTTTAGAAACAAACCACTTTTTTTTTTTTTCTTTCGAAGCCCAAAGGGCCTACGTTAATTTTTACAAACCTAAACCCGAGGGAACCCCAAAAGCCGGTAGAAACAAACCACTTAGATGTGTCATTTTTTGGTGGGAGGCAAGATTTGACCCCACCCACTTAGGTAGTGGCCACCAGCCCAAAGGCTGGTGGTTGCTTAGAGTAGTCGTGTTACTTATTTTGACTCTGGATCTCATTTTAACACATAAAAGCGCATACTTTTTTGTTTCCTCACCAACTCTTCTGATCACCTTCTTCACCCATCCTCTTCTTCTCGAACAAATGCAAACTTTTAAAAAACTTATCTACAACAAATGTAATAGGTTTGATGTAATTTATGAAGCAAACCATATAATGATTTGCAGAATGTCATTCTATATTATATTAATCATACGATGGTTGTATTTTTTTTTCCCTTGGAGATAGTTGTATCATTTTTTATTTATTCAGTGAATATTGTTTCCATGTCTTAATTTTAGGGGAAATTAACAAATAAAAATAATCTACGTCGCTCTTGCTGCCAATGAAATTAATTCTTGGCTCCACCACTGAAATCACCAAATAAAATTGATGTGAATTTCACCAATAATGTGAGTTTCACCAAAATTTGGGCTTTGTTTATGTGTGCCTCAATAAAGTGTTCTCTGTACTTCCAAGAAAATGGCTAGTGCTGATTATTGATCTAAACAGGGATTTTGAAAACTTAAATAAGAACAAAGGTGGAGGTCATGGATGATAGTAAAGGCGGAAATTTGGACCAAAACGACCGAACTATTGCATGTTCTTCATGGTGATGAATTGGTAGATTGCTTGCCATGTTTGTCCAACATGATGAATTCAATCTGCGGTTAGTGACGATCTTCCAAATAGCTCTTTTCCTAAGGATCATTCTAGGATTGGTTGTGTTTAGTTTTAGCTTTGCACAAAATCACTTACCTCTGCAATCTAACAAGAGATAAAATTCCTTTCTGGGAAAAAGTTTGACATAATCTTCATTGGGAATCTGCATAACTGCACAAGGGTATCTAAGGCATGTAAAATCCCCGTTTACCCTCATGTTTCTTGTCACCCCATGTTGGCGTCTAAGGTGAATTGTGCATTTTCAGTTGACTGTAACAATACTACAGCCATTTCCATGCTGAGAACTTAAAAAGACTGGAAAACGTATTTCAGGGAAACAGGTATGAAGTTATGGAGTTGCAACTGCCTAGCGCTTATGGGGTGCAGCAACTGCGGCTGTCAATAGTTTATGATAGAAGGATAAAATGCAGTAAACGTCGAAACCAATCTGCAATACTCGAATTTCAGCTTGCTCAAAAAAGTTAAGATTACGGTAGATGTAATCTAGAGGACAAATACCAACTTGAAGCAAAATGAATTCAACTGTGCAGATGTTTCAAACAAGAAGGAACAGATGACCTTGATATTTTTCAGCCAGTCGTCTGTCCTCAACTATTAAAAGAGATATCATCTCACAAATGAATCGAGAGAAGGATAAGGTACTGAAATTTGATTATCTTACAAGTTCGGGGAGTAATACAACATAATCCACAATCATACTATCATCTCAAATATGAACTACTAATAAGCACTTTGATGTCCCCAGTTGCTTCCGCAATCCATTTTGCAGACTCTTCTGCTGATTGTCCGCACCAGTGCACTTCAATCACTTCCAGGGTACCTATGTCTGCAAAATCATACGGGATTTCCTCGAGGTCTTTGCAATTTTGCAAGACAAGCCGTTGAAGTTTGGGAAGGTGATCACAAGTCGCATTCCATTGAGAAACGTTCAGATTGTCTAACATCAAGAATTTGAGTTCCTTGAACTGTTCTTCCTCCATGTCCCATGTCAGCCCCTCAAAGGCACCAAGAAGCAATTTGAGAACTTCCAGGTTGGGTAGTCTCCCAATTGTTGAGATATGACTCCATGGTAGACGAAAGTTTGATAGAGTCAATTTCCTCAGATTGGACGGGAGAATGAATTCCCTGGTAATAGCGCTTCCGTAGTAAAATACATTGAGTGATACCAAATGAGTTAGAAAATCTAATCTTGGAAACTGATAGGAATTCTTCGAAGAACCCTGTGGATGAAAGAATATGCATCTCAGTTTCTGCAGATTTGGCAACCTCTTTATTATTGATTCTACATCTTCACCACAAGAGAGAGAGAGACGGGAAAAGCTGACCAAATTTCCCAACTGAGAGCAGCCTTCAAGCCCTTCATCATCCAATTTGAAAGCAACATGCATATTCACATGAAGATGCCTCAACCTTGCCATTTGCCAAATAGTATCTGGTAAAACAACCAGACCACGTAATCCCTTCACGACAAAAGTTTCTAGTTTTTGGAGATTGGCAATGGATTGTGGAATAGTTTGCATATATCCAGTAACTGCCAAGTACCTCAAATGGACCAGTAACGAAATGTCAGCAGGGAAGGTGATACCCAGGTTGATGCATTCAAAATCTAACACCCGCAGAAGTTTGAAGTTGCTACAAATGAATGAGATGTCATATGGACATCTGGGCTCTGAATCAGCTGAGGGGAAGAATATCAAAGAACGAGTGCCCAGGCCAAAAGGTCTTGATACAACAAAATGAACTCGCTTCAAGAAAATGCACAATCGGTAGGCCTCATATGTTACAGGATCAGAATGATGGCCAAAATCAAATTCAAAACCAAAATCTGAACTAGGAAAAGAAACATATGGCTCATCAAACCTGGTTACTAGCTGGAAGAAGTTCTCTGCTCTGGCTTTTAACTGACAAAAATCACGTAACAGATCATGCAAGCGACATGATTTGACCATTCCGTTGGATCTTCTTTTGGAGACTTCCACCAGGCTTCTGCTAATCAACTCCATCAAGTAACCTTCGGCAATACCTTCTAAGCTCTTCAACTCAGAGTCATGAATGCAACCTTCAGCAAGCCAAAACCGTGTCAACTTGCTAACAGGAATATCCTTGTCTTCAAGGAAAACTCCCAAATAAATAAAGCACGGTTTTAGATATCCGGGTAAGTATTTGTAACTCAATTCTAAGATTTCCATGCACCGAGCTTTTGGATCTTCCATTACTTTTGCAATCAAGCTTTTTGCAATTTTCTCCCACGATTCTCTGCTGTTTTCTATCCTTCGGAGGAGACCAGATATTGCAACTACAGCTAGAGGTAATCCTTTACACTTTTGGGCAATTTCCTTTCCGACTAGCAACAATTCTTCCGGACAAGATTCACCTTGGAATACTCTCCCTACTATTAAGTTCCAGCTTTCATCATCAGAAAATAAGCGTAGAGAATGAGGATCACCATTTGGTTCAATTTGCAAGGCCACATCATGATGACGGCTGGTTATCAAAACTCTACTTCCATTCGCATCATCAGGGAATGAAATTTTTAACTCATTCCAAACTCCAGCATCCCACACGTCATCCATAACTATGAGAAACTTGTTTCTCAACAAGCACTGACGCAATTTTAGTTGGAGATCTTCCTTACTCATTTGACAAATATTCTCATTAAGCCCATGAATGCCACCTAATATCTCAAGCAACAGTTCTTTTTTCTCATATTCTTGTGAAACTGTACACCATGCCCGACAATGAAAGTGAGACAGAACCTTTGGGCAGTTAAACAGTTTCCAAGCCATTGTTGTTTTGCCAATACCCGGCATTCCCACAATAGAAACAATACCCAACCGTGCGGATCCTTTGGTGAGTTGATCAGTTATAACTTGTTCTTCATCACTGATATCCACCACCGTTTCCTTGATTAATGGGATACCATCCTGTGCCATCTTGTTGAGTGGAACCTGGCTAAGGTTTTGGTAATCTCGGTCTCCGTCATCAGAGGTTGTCAAATGAATTCCAGAGGCTCGCTTATTAACAATTCTTAACTCCTCTAGTAGATCAAAAACCAAAAAGAAATGCTGCCACTGAGCATCAATTTCAATCAAATCAATGACATATTCAATTTTATATGCTATATTGGCAGCACAATTAAGAAAATCTTTTAGTTCTGGATTCTCACTAATATCCGACTCTGAAGCTTTCATGAAAATAGAACTCAGAGACTTGAATTGTAGTTGAACCTCTTTTATATGATGCTTGACTGGTGCAATTGATGAAGGATCATATTTCAGCAGGTCCTCTAGGTTTCTGAGTAGAAAATCAATGAAACCTGGCCTGTAAGTTTTGGGAAAATCAGACAACGGAACCTGGGGACAAACCTCTCTAAGCTTAGCCTTGATACGCTTCACCTTATCTAACAGCTCAAGAGATGAGAGGATCATATTTTTGTTGCCTTCTGTCATCATCCCCGTAGTAAATATTTCAGTTTGTGAGAAGAACATGTCCATGTCCACTGTCATTAGGTGATTCGAGAGAAGCGTGAAAAGATTGAGCTGCTCAAGGAGTGCTATTTGACCTTTCCGATAAACCAAGAAATTTGCAGCATTACTACTCTTATTTAATGACTCTGCCTTCAAAATGACAATGTTAAGAAGCAGGAGGAGAATTGAGTTCTTTACCGTAGATTTGTTTATCTTCTTGGCCTTGAATGACCGACAGAGAGATGCTACACTGTAGTACAGTTGTTCAATGAGAGCCAAAATCTTATTCCCATATTCAGCCTTCCCACTTGGAAGATTCTTGGAATATCTTCTCACTTTTCCCAGCTTCTGACAGACCTGATCTTTCATTTGATCGAGCTGATCTTCAATTTGAAAAGTGCTGTTCTTAATCTTTGGCAGAGCAATCTCCGTAAGGAAAAGCTCTGTCTGGAGGAGACAAATCATCATAACTAACTCAGAATGCAGAGTCTTAGGACATTCATCCCGTTGTTTCTTGAAAACAGATGCCATTACTACGAGCACTGCATGAATTTCAGCAAAAAAAATTGGAAGAAATTGATCCTCCTCCTCTAGTTTACTGCTGACTAAAAACTTCACCAGCCAAGACACCTCGTCGAGAACTTGTTCAGCCCCCGATTTCGTGGCAACATAGTTGCAAAATTTGCGGCAAAATTTCACCTGATGTTGTCCAGTTTTATAGAGAGCTATAAGGAAATGGAGATGGAACTCCATGAACTTGGGATTGGTAGGATCAATCTCATGCTGCAAATCCACCGCAAATTTAGATAGCTTAATCCATTTTTTCTCTTGGATTGGGCCTGGGTTTGTCCTGTAAGAAAACCAGTAATCACAAGTGTGAATTGCAAGGTGCACAATCTCAGATGCAACACGATTCATGGAAGCATTGATGTCAATAACGTCATCACCACCTGCTGCTGCTGCTGCTGCCACTGGGTAGTCAACGTCACTGCATAATACATCATTCAAGTAATTCTGCAGCGAGCGCATCTCACTGGCCAAAGCATTGAAATCCGTAGAAGTCGGTTCGATAGAGCCCATACGCGATGCTACAGAGGATACAAACCTTGACCAAAACCAAACATGGGGAGAAGGGCGGCGCAGTTGAAACGAAAATCCTGACAAATGCTGGTCAAGATCTTCTCCGATTTCTGCCATCAAATTCTTGGTTTTTGTTCCGTAATCATAGAGAAATTGCAGATCCACCCAGACCGTCTTCATCTTCTTCTTGTCTATGAGTACAACGTCCTGAGCAATCTCCTTGGCTGCAGCTTCAATCTTGAGTCCCAAATTAAACACCTTATCTGCCTCATCATCACCGTTTCTCAGCATGTCAACAGACTCCCAAAGCGTCCTCAAAAACATCCAATCCTTATTGACATCATCGAACCTGTCAACATCATTGCCAAACTCATCAGTCCAGTGATATCTATCAAAACTTCTCCTCAGCCCTTCCAAGGTAGAATGTATGAGATCAAAGCTGGAACCAGCGGCAGCCATCTGCAGAATTTTGATCTCGTGACTTTTGGATACAAGTACAACTATCTACCAGATTTGTCTATTGAAGCATAATTACTACTCATGGTTCAAAGTTGCGAATTTTAAAACCTTTAATATTCTAAAAATTATGAATAATATAAAAAAATATGATAAATAAAAGTAATAAAAAATTAATAAAAGTAATAAAAATTTGTGTTGATTTGAGATGATTCGGAGTAACTTGGGTGATTGAACCGTTTCTATCCATCTCGAAAATGTTTCGATCGAATTCTCGACGATCCATTATCTTGGAATTATCTCGTCTCGATATAAGAAGAAGGAGAGCCCTGTTCGAGTGATAACGCCTCCTAGTCTAGCTTTGAACCATGTTACTACTAGCAATAATTTTATGTAGGTGGTCATAGTCAAAAGAAGGCCTTCCCCGGTACGCACTGCTAGTAGCATTCTTTTATTGAATAGTACACCGAGCATTATTGATTAAAGTACTGCAAATACTAAATACAAATCCATACATAAATAAAACGATAAAGAAAGTTATGGTTATGCAATTGATTGATGTTATATACGTATTAGGTTGGATCTTGTCTCTTCTTGATTTCATATTATTAAAAACGATAAAGAGTGTTAGTTGAAATAATTTTATAAGATGGCGATTTTATTGTGATTTAACAAACTCTCAATAAATGCTTGGTTAAAGAATTAATATTCTCGTGTTAGTCTACTTGTTTAATTCATGTTTTAGATTTTAGTCTTCAATTTGTTTTAAAAAGACAGAGTGTTATTCATTTTGTAACTTACATATGTCAATTATAATTATAATTTTAATTAGAACTGAGTTTCATTTTTGTTAGAAGTCTACGTTTGTTAGATTTTTACTACCATATTTAATTCTCTTAGCCTGAAGAATATTGATTGATTTAAGAATCTTTAAAAAAATTCAGTATGGATTATTAAGGAATTGAGAATTTCATACTTTGACTTGACTGGTCCATTTTTTTCCTTTAAAATATCTTTTTTTTTTTGACTTATTCTTTTGTCATGACTATGCTATTACTAAATAATTGCTATTGGTTTACATTAATGGCTAGTGGCTCATGTCACGGATCATAGAAATAACTTTTATATTTCTTACTTATAATTTGATGAAATATTTATTCAACGATGGACAAGTACATATAAATGGGTTTACCAATAGTTGCTGTAGAATTGGATTGAAATACAATTTATGACGTTAAGCCAAAAATTTTTTTTTTAAAAAAAGTAAATTAAGTTATAACCTTTAACCTTTCCAAATCAATTTCTATTCCACAAGAGATTCAACTTCTAAAACAAAACTTAAAGGTTGGTATTACGTAAAAAGCTTCAATAATATTTAGAAATAGATTAAAGTCTTTAATATTACTAATAAGGGCATTTTACGAAAGAAAAATTAAACCACTAAATCACAATCATATTGGTGGTTTTAATATATACATATATATATATATATGTATGTATGTATGTATGTATGTGTATGTACATTTGTATGTATGTACAAACTTATGAAATTGAATATGCGGAATTACAGGGATTAAGTGTTGTGTCATGGGTGACCTTTTGCCCATGAAAAACTTGCAATTTGTCATTCATTACAAATAAGTTATGCAACTGTGTAGCAAACATCTAATAGAGTATTCCATTACTGTTGATACCAACACGTGCACTTCACTTGTATCAAAATCCGAGGCGTTGTTTTGCATCATACATTTTGAATTTCGTTAGCCGAATCTTGGTCACTGAAAACTGAAAAACCATTCTTGCCCCCGCTTTCATGCCCACGAGTGCTTTTGTGAATATGAAGGTCCTGCATTATATTTCTTTAGATAGTTATTTACCTTCATTAGTACGTGTTGATCAGTATGATAAATGAAGTACATGCACTTCAAAGCTAATTTAAATTACTGTAAGAGAGCATAAATCCCAAAAACTACAAAGCCATTCGTAAACAAAAAACTGGTTGCCTAGGGTTGAAAATTAATAAAATTTCTGCTTCCTTTTCTTTTGCATTTCAGTTACAAAAAGCATCAGCTACAAACTTTATCAGATTTATATGCTGTTCTTGCCTAAGAGGGATGTTTTTCATTTCCTTTTTTTTTTTAGATGGTTCTATCCAAAGTAGGCATTATAGTTGGAACGATTGTCATCATTGTACTAAGAAAGAATGTTAAACTTGTTACAGCATAAAAGTTTTTGACTCTTTATGTCAGGATTGCACAAAATTAGTGCTACTAAAGGAGCAGATTACACAAGCCTTGAGCAGGTTTCCCACATAGAGACGGGGTTCTTCTGAAACCATTTCTTGGAGCAGCAAGAATGCAATGTCTGCGTATTTTTTATGGCCATTTGCCCAAACCTGACCTTTTCCCATGCTTCTTAAATCAAGAATAACTGGATCTGTCCCAGTAGCACATCTCTGCATTTTTATGAATTACAGGGAGAAGAAATCCAAGATCAGTTTTTAACCAAGTTATTTGACAAACTATATCATACCATTTGTATGATGACTTGTGGCAACAATGACATAAAAGTGAATTTGGTAAATCTTAGAATCTCAGCAACTAGGTTATGCTCTCCAGGATTCTAAAAGACAAGCTCTGTTACAAAATAAAGGTAAAATATAAAAAAGTCCCCTGTGGTAAATCTAATACACAGAAAAGCCTTCCGTGATTTCAAAATATATAACACGACACCCCGTACTTTGAACTAAATTGTAAAGGTGACGGAATCCGTTAAAACTTAACGGAAATGACTTATTGGAATCTAAAAAAAAATTTTATACCTAATTTTTAACAAATATACCTGTTCTACCCCTTAACCCTCAATTCTCTCTATCTAGAGAATAAAACAAATAATTTTTTTGAGTTGTCTTTTGCTTAATTATATCAAGGCATTTTGGTCATTTCGTCCATTTCCGTTAAGTTTAACGAATTCCGTCACCTTTACAATTTAATTCAAAATACGGGGTGTCGTGTTGTATATTTTAAAACCACGAGGGGCTTTTCTGTGTATTAGATTTACCACAGGGAGTTTTTTTGTTTTTTACCCCAAAATAAATAGCATGTGATGAATCCCTCTAAATATGGGTAAAATAATTATGCTCTCCAGCACATCTCATTGTTGTCACCTTGCTTCTTGAGTATGGTTTGAGGACAATGTACATCATTTAGATAGTAACTGGGAAGTTTTCCCTTTCGAAATAAGAAAAAGGTAGCAACCAGATTTAAAGATAATTGAGAGCACAAAGAAAAGCTCAGAATTCAGATTGAAATTCTTGCCTTGGCACCCCCTCACCCCCTCATTAAGAGTCAATTGCATTTGCATATGCACTGAAACATTATTAGTCAATTCTACAAGTTCCTATAAACTTCTTCCCCTCATTAGTTTCAACTACTGCTCTAATTTTGATTACTCCACTCTTGTAGAGCAAAAAATGAACATTCTAGGAAGGGATGTTTTCTAATAAGCTTCTGTCTTGCATGCTTTTCACAAAATTCTGGACAGGAAAGACAAATAACTATCATGCTTTTTCTTTTGCAGGTTCAAAATAAACTCTTGATGCTCCTATTAAGTAACATCGGAACTGTCATTTCCAGGATCTATAGGAAGACAAAGCAACAGCAACAGAATCAATAATGCTTGCCAAAATAAAAGAAGAATAGCACAACTGTCGATGGTGTCACTAGACAACTATGCATCCAATAAAACAACATTGTTGGTCCAATTGAATATAGTGTCACTAGACTTGATATGAGATACGCAATTTTATTTCAGACTTCTCGTAATTTCATCTGAGAAGAAAAGAGAAATGGAATCCTGCATCTGCTGCTTAAATAAGTTACTCATGCTTCTCATTCCCACAGCAATTTTGAAAACTAAGCTTCTTGGTTTTGTAACTTATTGTCACAATAAAGCTACACCTGTGTCATGAGTTAGGCGAAGAAGTACCTGTAGGTCCCAAATTACTTTGTAACTGACTCCCCTATTTGTACCTCCAGTGCATTTCAACAGATCCCTAAACTCAGTCCCCTCTTTCTCAAGGAATGCCCAATAGTTCTGAGAAAATTAAGAAAATTTATATGAAACAATGAAACCAACAAACAAACAATGATGTAAAACTCTGAAAAAAGTTTAAACGAATAAAAAAAATGTCCAGATTCAACAAATATGCCACATTCTACAAATCTTGTCTGTTGAATATTTAAGGTTTTGCAGTTAATCATACATTCCTAGTAAATAGATTCAGAAGAAGCATATCTTAAAAAGTATTGATGAAAAGAATAAACACGCTTCTGCTTACATCTAAATCTTCCTCAACTTCCTGGACCACATAAGTATCTAGATAAACTTCAAGATCTCTTGATGACTTGACATGAATCTCCACAAAGATAACATGCTCTATTGGTTTTATTCTTCTCATTCGATTTGGTAGTTTTCATTTCCTGTTTTTAGGACCCTTTAGGCTCGCCTCCCCTTCTCAACATATGCTTACTTCAGGGAAGCATTGCTATAGAAAGACAGCTATATCCTGACAGTGAAAAGCAAGAATAATGAAGATTACCTCCAGGGTCATTCGCATGAAGCGCTTGGTTGCACTGGTGATTCAACAGAGCAGACTAGTCTGTAGTAGGAGACACTCTCAAGTTTCAATCTTCGCAAGTGCACTTTTTTTGAAAAGATTATATCCGTCCGAGAATTACCATTGTCATTCTGGTGCTGCACGTTGTTACTGGAGCAATGCAACCAGCTTTCTCAGCTAACAACGTTAACTCTGTTCTCCATAACAAAACCTGCAGGTTCAAAATACCTGTTCAATTTCTTCCAACATGTATCTTCCAAGCCACAAGTTCTAGACTTGCTCTCACATAATTGACTATGAAATTTTTACAAAGTCCCGACCAGATCTATCTCAAGCACACATATCTAGGTTACATGTCAAAGATGTGCAAGCAAAAAATTATGATCCTCATGATTCGTTAACAATGTTAACCTGCAAGATTCACCAGCAGAAAAGAACTAGAAATAAAAAAACCCACAATCATTCTGCACTTTTGGTCTTTGCAGCAGAAACAAAAAGTTAACGGACCCCCAGCTCTAATTGTTGAACTTAGCATAGTGATGAGAAGTGAGTGTATAAAACCAAAGGAGAAGATGAAAACCAACTAGAAAAATGAATTTAACTGACTAAAGACGTAGTATCAGTAAGAAACAACAAAAGCCACTGACGTAAAACTGTCAAAGAAAAGTTAGTCAATGACCATCCAGATTGATCAAAACTTTCCAATTCATATTCTTTTGGTAAACTGAAGTTCTTAATACTTTTCAGCTAGTCACATTTCCTCAACGAAGAAATATCATCTCAGAAATGAATTGAAAAAACGAATAAGTTACTGAAAAATAGTGACATGTACTTGCAAATGAGTGGAAGATTGCAATGATGGAATCCATAATATGTTCACGATCTAACATATGAACTACTGATTAGGACTTTGATCTCCCCAGTTGAATCCCCAATCCCTTTTGCCGAATTTTCTGCAGATTGTCCGCACCAGTGCACCTCAATCATTTCCAGCATAGATATTTCTGCAAAATCATGGGGAATTTTCTCAAGTTCTTTGCAATTTTGTAAGACAAGGCGTTCAAGTTTGGGAAGGTGATCACAAGAAGCATTCCATTGGGCAACGTTCAAACTGTCTAACTTCAAGAATTTAAGTTCCTGGAACTCTTCATCCCCCATGTCCCATATCGGCCCCTCAAAGGCACCAGAAAGTAACTTGAGAACTTCCAGCTTTGGTAGCTTCCCGATTGCCGAGATACGATTCCAGGGTAGGTGAAAGTTTGAAAGAGTCAATTTCCTCAGATTGGACGGGAGAATGAATTCAGTGGTATTAATAGGCCTCCCATAGTAAAAAATATTGAGCGACTCCAAATGAGTTAGAGAACTTAATCTTGGAAATTGATTGCAATTACTGGAAGACTTCCGTGATTCGAAGAAAATGCATTTCAGTTTGCGAAGATATGGAAACCTCTTCATTACTTGTTCACTATCTTCACCACAAGAAAGAGATGGACGGGAAAAGCTGACCAAATTTTCCAACTGATACCAGCCTCCAAGCTCTTCATCATCCAATTTGAATGCAACATGAATGTTCACATGAAGATGCCTTAAACTTGTCATTTGCCAAATAGTTTTTGGTAGGACAACCTTACCACGCAACCCCTTCACAATCAAAGTTTCTAGTTTCCTGAGGTTGGCTATTGATTTTGGGATATACTGCAAGTACCCACTCACTGCTAAATATCTCAACCGAACCAGCAGTCCAATTTCAACAGGAAAGGAGACACCAATATTGATGCTTTCAAAATCCAACACCCGAAGAAATTTGAAGTTGTGACAAATGAATGAGATGTCATAGGGACATCTGGGCTCTGCATCAGTGGAGGCAAAGAATATCAAAGACCGAGTGCCCGGGCCAGAAGGTCTTGATTCAACAAAATGATTTCGCTTCAGAAAAATGCTCAATCTATAGGCCTTATATGTTACAGGAGCTAAATGATCGTGAAAATCAAATTCAAAACCATAATCTGAGCTAGGAAAAGAAGAATATGGTTCATCAGACTTCATTAACAGCTGCAAGAAATTCTCACTTTTGGCCTTCGATCTGCAGAAAACAAGTATAAGATCATGAAGGCGACATGATTTGACCTGCCCGTTGGATCTTCTCTTGGAGACTATTACTAGGCTTCTGTTAATTAGATCCACCAAGTATGCCTCGGCAATATCCTCCAATCTCCTTGATTCAGTGTTTGGAATGAAACCTTCAGCAAGCCAGAAACGTATCAATTTACTCACAGGAATATCTCTTTCTTCCAGAAAAACACCCAAATAAAGAAAGCATGCTCTTAGATGTCCTGGCAAGTGCTTGTAGCTCAGTTCAAAGATTTCATTGCACCGAGCTTCTGGATCACTCATTATTTCGGAACTCAAGCTTTCTAAAATGTTTTCCCAAAATTCTTTGCTCTTTTCTGTCCTTTGCAGAAGACCTGAAATTGTAACAGTTGCTAGAGGTAGCCCACCACACCTTTGAGCAATTTTCTTTCCGATTGGCAACAATTCCTGGGGACAACCTTCTCCTTGGAACACCTTTCCTTCTAACAAAATCCAACTTTCATCCTCAAAAAGTGAGCGAAGTAAATGAGGATCACCATTTGGTTCAATTTCCAAGGCCACGTGACAATGACGACTCGTCATTAGAATCCTGCTTCCAATGTTGTCATCTGGGAATGAATTTTGCAAGTCATTCCAAGCTCTAGCATCCCACACATCATCCATAACTATGAGATACTTGTTTTTCAACAAGCATTGACGCAATTTTGATTCAAGATCTTCGGTAGTCATTTGGCAAATCTCATCAGAAAGCCCATGCATGTCATGTAAAATCTTGAGCAGTAATTCCTTCTTCTCATATACTTGGGAAACATAACACCATGCACGACAATGAAAGCGGCGTGTAACATTTTGATTGTTGTACACTTTCCTAGCCAATGTTGTCTTTCCAAGACCTGGCATTCCAACAATAGAAACAATACCTCGCCTTGAGGATCCTCTGGTAAGTTGATCAATTATAACCTGCTCTTCATCACTGAGATTTACCACCATTTCTTTGATTACTTCCCTTGCACGCTCCTGCGATACCATATCGATTGCAACGCGGGAGACAATGCTTTTTGGGACTTTGGCATCAGAGTATGTCAAGCGAATTCCAGTGGCCAGCTCATTAATAAGTCTTAACTCCTCTAATTGATGATGAAACCAGAAGAAATGCTGCCATTGAGCTTCATCCACAATCGAGTCAATAACATATTCCACTTTATATGCTATCTCAGTAGCACGATCACCAACATCTTTCAGTTCTGGATTCTCATGCATATCCGACTCTGAAACACTGACAAGAAATGAACTCAATGACTTGAGATGTTGTTGAATCTCTTCAACATAATGCTTCAATGGTGCAATTGACACAGGATCATATTTCAGCAGCTCCCCTAGGTTTGTGTATAGAAAATCAATGAACCCCAGTTTGTGAGTCTTGGGAAACTCGAACAAGGGAAATTGGGGGCCAATCTCAATAAGCATTCGCTTACGATGCTTCAACTTGTCTAGCAGCAGCACAGATGAAAGGTTAATTTTCTTGATCATCTCTTTTGCGTCTCTTTTGTTGGCAAGATTCAAGTAAGATAAACTTGTTATCTCCCTCAAAAGTGATTCAATTTGTACAAAGCTTATGTCCATTTCCTCTCTGTCCATCACATTCTTAATTGGTTTCAAAAAAATGAGCTGCTCAAGAAGGAGTGCTATTTGATCTTTCCCATCAGCCACGAAAGTCTCAGCATAATTACTCATGAATGGTAGTGACTCCGTTAAGAATGAATCTGCCCTGAAAATCACAATCTTAAGAAGCATTCGGCGAATAGAGTTTTTTAACATAGATTCTGAGATCTTCTTGGCCTCAAATGACTGACAAAGAGATGCAACCTGGTCGATCACTTGTTCAATGACTGCAAAGGCCTTTTTCCCATGTTCTAACTTCTCGTCAAGTAAATCTTGGTGATCCCTTCTGAGGTTTTGGAGGATCTGACTGAATTCATGTTTGGTTTGGCTTTTCTGAGCTGAAATCAAGGACAAAGTGCTGCTGCTGAGAGATTCATGGCGGAGTAGCTTCTTCAGGAAAAGCTCTGTCTCAAGAAGACAAATTTCAATAAGCAACTCAGAACATGGAGGAACAGGAAGACGAACATCCTCCTCCGAACATGGAGGAACAGGAAGAAAAACATCCTCCTCCTCCTCCACCTCCATTCCCTCTTTCCGTGCTGCCTCAAACAGAGATGCTATCCATAGTAGCACTGCAGTAATTTCTCCACAGGAACTTTGTACTACCTCCTTCTCTTCCACCTCCTCGTGTAACATATTGCCAAGAAAACAGGTTAACAAGGAAGACACACTGTCTCGAATGTCTCCTACTCTCCAATTGAAATAATATTTACAAAAACAACAAACAAGATCCCCAACCTGATATCTTCCTATTTTACAGAGAGCTATAAGGAAATGGAGATGCAATTCCATGAAGTAGGGATTAGTAGGATCAATCTCACGCTGCAAATCCTCCACCACCAGAAGTTCAGCAAACTTGATCTTTTTCCTCTCTTCAAGTGGTGAGTCTGTTGTTGTTGTTGTTGTTGTCATTTTGTAATGGCACCAGTAATTACAAGACTGAATTGCAGTGCGCACAATCACAGATGCAACATGATTCAGGAAATTATCAATAACGCTTCCATAGTTATCACCAGCTGTTGCTGCGAGAAAGTCAAAACCACTACCACATGCACCAACAATGTAATCACGGATCCAGTCTAACTCTTTGTACCAGGCATACACTTGTTTTCGAAAATGCATAGATTCTCCATCAGTAGAATCAATAGTCAGCAACATAAACCGCAGATTCCATATTACAGAGACGACAAAACTTGTCCAAAACGAAAAACAAACGTCACCACCTCCATCGGGAAGAGGACGAGTACAGTTTACCTGGAATGAGCATAATGACAAATGGTCGACAGATTCTTTAATTTCTGTCATCAAGCGCTGAGTTTCTCCTTGGCAACAATGGACTAATTCCAGGACTTCCTCATGATTCAGGTTCTTTATCTGCTTCTTCTCTTCAAGGTTCTGGGCAATCTCCTCAGCTGCAGCTTCAATCTTGAGCTCCACAGCACATGACACCTTAGCAGCATCACTCCACTGGTGAATGGATTCAAGAACTGAGCGCAAAAAACTCCAATCCCTGTTGAGTTGATGGATCCCATCAATGAGGGAGGCTGAGCGGGTGGATTGCAGTGGCGAGCTCAACAACTCCCAATAGTATCTGATCCCATAGTTGACACAGCTACAATCAGCACCTTGCAGCAGAATTTGATTTAGTAACTCCTCCAACGCCATAGAAATGCGAGCAGCAGCCATGATCTCAATCTCAATATCGATCTTTAGATTCTTGCAAGTACGTATCAGCTTTGTTGCAATGATTGCTACTTCACTTTCTGAATTATTAGGGTACTTTTCACTGTACACTTTTTTTTGGCTGACGTCCAGTTGGCTCTCTGTGTTGGACAAGGGGCAAGGGTCCTGAACTCTATAAATTACATGTTTACCATTATAATTAATCAGAGTCTAAACCATCCAAATTTTTTTTTTTTAATATTTACCATTGTAATCAATTTTTGGCAAAGTCTGAGTCATATAAATCGGGCCCACGACCACTAGCTTTTTTTTTTTTCCAGACACGATAAATGTTATTCTGCACCTACTCCTACTCTACACTAAAGGGAATGGTGGATCCAAGAAGATCAATAGGGAATCCGGAAGGACTGAATCGCCACCGAATCAGACGAGTCCCTTTGCATCCGTCGATGAAATTTTTAGAAAATTCTGGATTAGAACTAAGGATGGCAACGGGGCGGGGTTGGGTTCCCCCCCCCCTCCCCCGGCTGCCTACAAATTCCCCTCGCCCCCCTTCCATCTTCCGTCCCCCGCTGGCCCCACCGCGCCCCACTTCCCCTGTGGGTGCCCCCGCAGGACTAATAAAAATTTGTTATATAATTTTATTATAGTTAAATTTTAGCAAATAATCAAGTACTAAAATAACAACATCACCAAATTATTATTCATTGTAATTTCACAATTGAAACTTATAAAAACAATGAAACAACAGTTATTTGAATACAATCCAACATGATGAAATAAATACAACTAAAATAATCAGGTTTTCACTTTTGGCACAAATATAATCACTAATTCATTATTATGCTTTTACTTTTTTTTTGAGAAATAAATGTTATTGTATTAAGTGTAATTAGGGATTTAGTATCAATGTATTAGTAAATTTTGTATAACCAATTAATAATTTCTATTAGTAGACATATATAATTATTAGTATAATTGATAATATCAATCATATTACACATACTAATATACATTATATAATATATATAATTAATAATATCATTATCATAAGTTTGTAACTAATTAAATTATGGGTTATTATCACTTTACCCCCTTAACGTTTGGTGTTACTATCAATTTCCCCCTTAACGTTATCTTTTAATCACTTTATCCCCAAGACTAATGGTCAAACTTAACAGAATTTGTTAATTAAAGTGACAAAACATGTTTAACCCTTAAAATTATTATTACTTTACCCCCATAAACTATAATCTCATTATTAATTTACTCCATAGAGTTATTTTTTAGGCAATTTATTCTATCATTAAACCAACTTAGAAAGTTAAAAAATTTTAAAAAAATATCCTCCTTTTTGTATAATAAAAATAATAAAAAATTTAGAGTGGTTATTCTCCTTTTTAGTATCAAGAAAAAAAAGTCAAAGTATTAATTTATTTCTTCTTGTCAATCTTATTAATGTAAAAATAATAGAAAGATGGAGAAGGGGAGGGGGAGGGGGAGAAGGAGAGAGGGAGCTCAATTCTTTTTTTAAAAATTACAAATAAGAAAGAATTAAATACTTTTATTATTTTAAAATTATTTCACTTTTCTGTTTACCATCAAATTTCAATTCTAATCCTGATAACATTAACGTAATACGATAATGTTAGACTTTTCTTTATTTTTTTCTTTGCAAAATCTAATTTTCTGTATTCTTCTTTCCTATCTCCTTTTCTTTTTCTAGTATTAATAAGTGTGAAAAAAAAAATTCAAGAAAACCCTTTTATTTTTTATGTTTTTTGATCTCTTAAAGTGAAAAAAA